>NW_022476036.1:0-252973 GCF_009193645.1 Aspergillus pseudonomiae | reverse complement strand
AAAAAAAAAAAGCAAGGAAAAAAAGATAAGGCGCAATCTAAGGATAGCCTTGAAACAAAGGCTTCACACGGCCACCTCGTGTCGATACCTGAGGCTGAGCGAATCAGACTGATAAAGTTCGTGAACTGGACCTCCCTCGTCACACATATGTTAACACAAATGACGAGTAGGCCAATCGGGGTGCCGCGAGATATACAGTCTAAGGACTAGCCTGGGACGCCTTGTACGCAATTGCAGGGTTTAGCTTGTCTTATTTCGTTCAGCGATTCGGAGCATAAGCGAATGATATGCAAGCTGCGCTTCTGCCGAACACTCTCTAAACCGTTTGAGTCAACGGGCTGACAGCCCTTGCTAACGGAACTGCCGAGTCTTGGATTTGGCCCCCATTTGGCATGCTCAAAATAGGAGGTATCGCCGTACTTCCAAGGTTATCGAAGCATGGCAGCTGAACGGGCTCTGGCCGCTCTGCAGGCTGCCGAACCGCCATCCTCGAATGCAACATCCACTAATTCCATACTGGAGTAAGCGCATAATAAAGCCCTTGTAATATGAGTGGCAAATAATAAAAGGTGCATATGCAGGGAAATGAGTGCGCTGCTCCCAATGTAAGAACACGGCCGACGATGAGATGTTGGCCAGTCTTGTCAGGCTGGGCTAGCCGACAGACCCAGACCTGAACGACTCTCAGGAGGCTGTGCAATTCTGCAAGCATTGGAGTTGGTCTAGTAGAGCTAAAAAACGCAAAAAAACAAAGTAGAGACTGCTGTTATTGGGCGATAATTCAACACTAAACTAATTAGTATAGCGATAAGCGATGGGATGTCGAAAGTGACACTTGAGTTAATTCTGGGTTTCCCCACTCGAGGAAACCCACATGGGCCTTCAGAAGAACCTTAGGCCAAGGCGAAGGAATCGCTGAGGCTGAGCGAAGGTTATCTTACTGGCCAATTGCCTGGGTCGCGCTGGACACAGACCAAAAGCATCCCAAACCCGTGATTCAGCACGTGGTACGGAGTACTCCGTAGTTATGTTGTAATCCTTCTTGCTGTACCCCTTGAGTCTTACAGAATATATATAAAAGATTTATAAATGGGTATGTATGCATACATCAAGACAACACTCCTTGCAATATCCAGTAACCTAATCTCTTTCCTGCCGGTCATCGCACCATGATTAACGCCATGAACAAAGGAATGGAAGACATGTAATAAACCGCAAACCAATCGGAAAAGGAAGATGTAGAATTAAAAGAAGACAAAGTGAATAGAAAAAAGGAGAAACATAAGAGCGTCGAAGGTATTCTGAGGGTAGGCAATAGACGCGAGAACAGGAGCGCTGTTACGCTATACGGATAGCGCCTCTGGGTCTGCTCCAGCCGTCCACGAATACATTATACATGACGAAGGTCTCTCTTAGTGCCTGCGTGTGCGACCGGAGTAGTAAGAGCTACCGTGCTGGAAGTATGGGTGCATGCAAGCCTGCTTGGCAGAGATACGCCGTGCTGGATCGTATTCGAGGAGGGCGTCCAGGAGATCAAGGCCATCTTCTTCTAAGCCAGGAACGAGTGTGCGGGTTTCTTCACGCTTCCACTTGGGGAAGGTCGGCTTATAGTCGGGGAAGGAGGTGACGCCAGGCCAGGCAATTTCGTCCGGTGTACCAAGGAGTCTGTGTAGAGAAAGCAGTCAGAGATCGTGACGTCCTTTCTTTCTTACGCTCTTCATCATTCGTCCTCGACAAGTAGGTCAACGTACCGGAAAATCTTGAAGATTTCATCGATTTCGGAGTCTCCAGGGAAAAGAGGCTTTCGAGTGCACATCTCTGCAAAGATAGCTCCACAAGACCACATGTCAACACCAGTGGAGTACTGGCGTCCACCCAGGAGGATTTCGGGAGAGCGATACCACAGTGTCACAACCTAAGATTGAAGGATCAATACCAATGTAGAATAAGGGCAATTAGTTTCAGTATAAATACCTCGTGTGTGTATGTTCTCAAAGGAACACCAAATGCTCTTGCCAGTCCAAAGTCTGCCAATTTCAGGTTGCCGTCACGGTCGATCAAGAGGTTCTGAGGCTTGAGATCCCGATGCAAGATACGGTGGCTGTGGCAATAGCGAATTCCCTCAATCAATTGAGCCATGAATTTCTTGACCATCGCATCTCCCAGCCCCATACTTTTGCTTAGTGCAGAGCCATCCGGGAGTGCTTTACCACGTCCACCTTCGCTTACAGGCAGGGCCTCCATATATTTCTTAAGGTCCAGGTCCAGGAATTCAAAAACGAGGTATAACTTGTGGCCATCTGCATGGACAATATTGAGGAGTCGTACAATGTTGGGATCGCTCATTTCCTTCAGCAAGGAGATCTCACGGATGGCCGTGCTTGGAACGCCTTCATCTTCTGCCTCTAACCGAATCTTTTTCAAGGCGACAATGCGGTTAGGATGTGTGAGCTCACGGGCCTTGTAAACAACACCGTAGGTTCCTAGAGAGAGGTACACGAGTCAGCCACTGAAAGAGCCTCAATTATAAAGGGTGGTCAAGGGTTGCAAAGCCTAGGGCCATTCTTCGGAACCATACCCTCTCCGATTTTCTCGATCTTCTGGTAGTTCTCCATGATGACTACGTGGTATCCGAAAGATAGCGCTACAGACTTTGTTCAGGCGAAGGATCTTAAGTTGATTGTCTCTCCTGAGCCACCGGAGCGCGGGGCAGTAAGCAGAAATGTACTGCAAAACGACAGCGTTGTGTTGCCCAGGGAAGAAGCGAGAAGCACAACAATAAACGGGGTTTTCTGGTTGGCGTCAAGTAGCTGCGCGTCGGTTGAAGGGATAGTAGTCAGCAACTACGATAAATGCAGACTGATCGCAGCTAAGCTCCAATCTCGAGCTTTCAAAGGTTTTGACTAGCCAGTTCCGAAAAACCTGCGTTGTCGAATCGATGGGTCACTTCAATGGAGTCTTTTCATGCCCGTTCTGTGGTGGGGAGCAAAGGCGGTCAAAATGATATCAACAACAGTAAACAAAACCCGCGTTTGAAGGCGGTGAGTACCTGACACCACTTTTTTTCATTTTTATCTTTTTTTTTTTTTGTCCCTCTTTTTTTTTTTGAGTTTTGTTCTAGATGTAGATAAAATCATTCCCAGACAAACAAGAATTCCTCATATCTTCTAATAGACACCGAGATTTCACATGTGTAATTATCGGTAGCAAGTCGAGGATATACGTGGCTTTGATATAGTCCGCACTAATATACTGGGACTAATGTTAAATGCAGTGAACTGATTCACCGAGTATTATACTGCATATAACGCCCGGTATGTCTCGCATTAAAGAACTCAATGCTCATGAACGCCCACCAGAGGCCATTCGTCACCGCTATAAAGAAATCCAAAAAGCTACGCTATCGGATATAGATTTGGATCATCAAATTATTGATCTCCAAGGTCTAAACCCCGATAAGCTTCCGAGCGACATATCTCTCGCACAATGGATGCCAGGTGCGCATGTGCAGCCAGTGTTCCACCAGCTTGTCCGTGCACACGGAGAAAGTCAAAAGGACGAAGATACTCTTATTAAAGATATTCCAGTATATACACATCAGTCCGTTTCTGGTCAGCATAATGCCCTAATGCCATTGTCAAATCATAGCAGAATCAGCTCCTAACACGCGGTAGGTTTGCAAATGATCCCGTCGTTGATCCCTCCGGCGGTACAAGTAGAGCTGTTGTCTCGTTTATTACATAGGGACTTGTCTAACAAGGAGCATCGAACAAACCTTCATCTACACTACAAC
Organism: Aspergillus pseudonomiae; assembly: GCF_009193645.1. Lineage (NCBI taxonomy): Eukaryota > Fungi > Ascomycota > Eurotiomycetes > Eurotiales > Aspergillaceae > Aspergillus > Aspergillus pseudonomiae. Next base: position 249,180 of record NW_022476036.1, on the reverse strand, counting down.
ATCATCTACCCAGGCGAAACGGAACATGCTCCCATTGAGCGTGGCATGTCGACGTCCTCGGCGGGTAATGGCTCAGAAGGCAATGGCATCCTGTCATTCTTCGAAGACGATCCGGCTCGTGTGGTCTACCCGAAGGATCCAGAAATTCACAAGCCATTGACTGTTCAACAAATCCTAAATAAGAAGCTCCGATGGGCAACCCTGGGCGGCCAATATAATTGGACTACCAAAGAGTATCCGGCGGAGCGCCCGCCAGCATTTCCAGAAGATGTTGCAAGTGTTTTACATGCGGCATTTCCACAGACAGAAGCACAGGCAGCCATTCTGAATCTCTACTCGCCAGGAGATACGCTGAGCCCTCATCGGGATGTGAGTGAAGAGTGTGATGTCGGTTTAATCAGTGTCAGTTTTGGCTGTGATGGCCTGTTCCTCATCAGTCATGATGATGGGAAGGGCTGTGAAATTGTTCGACTTCGCTCTGGAGATGCTGTGTATATGGACGGCACGTCACGTTTTGCATGGCATGCTGTACCCAAGATCGTCCCTGGAACATGCCCGGAATGGCTGGCTGATTGGCCATTGTGCGCTGTTGACGATACAGACACTTCAAAATACGACAAGTGGAAGGGTTGGATGTCAGGCAAAAGAGTCAATCTGAACGTTCGACAAATGGCGGTCACAAATACACACACTTGAACTATTATCACGAATTGATGCAGACACAAGGAAAAGATGAAGCATGGTCTCATATTAGCACAAAGATGCCCAAAACGGAATTAGAGTTAACACAGAAGTTTCTACTGTAGATATTCAGGAGGTTATTTACTCGATACGCACATATGAATCGATCCACTTTTGTATCAAGCATTGACTTCTGTCTTTCGGTAGCACTATAAATCCTTCTCTACTCAGCATTCTCGAACAGCATATAGAGAGACTACGAAAATGCGAAGCCCAGATGGCTATGTTAGTAGATAACTGGCTGTGGATGGTTGCTGTGAAAGCTTTGCCATGTTTATAGAACGACTTGGTAGAGCATAGCTGAGGCGGCAGACGCAAGTCAATAATAGTATATACCGTTTGAAAAAGAGCATTGAAATATTGTAGAATGAACAGTTATATGTATGTTGTATCAATATGTCAACACGACAAGAGACTGTTAGCTGAGAATTATTCATTATGGAGAAAAACTATTGACTGAAAACCATAGAAAACATAATCGAAGAATCTATAAGACCAGATTAAACATAAAGGTAAGTCTATGCTCCCGAATCCAAGCTCTGCGCCTCACACATCTTTGCATAAATACCACCCTTTTCAACCAACTCACCATGCCTACCACACTCAGCAATCCGGCCACCCAAAAACACGAATATACAGTCTGCCTCCCGAACCGTCGAAAGCCGATGAGCGACAGCAACTGTTATTCTCTCCCCACTTGTCGCAGCCTGCATCAATGCTCCCTGCACAACTTTCTCCGACTCTGTATCGAGCGCACTTGTCGCCTCATCTAAGAGTATTACCCGAGGATTCCTGATCAAGGCTCTTGCAATCGCAACTCTCTGTCGTTGTCCACCAGAAAGCTGGCTACCACTCGTTCCACAGGGCGTCTGGAGTCCGTCCGGCAACGAGCAAATAAAGTCCCATACATTTGCTGCCCGGCAAGCATTTTCGACCTCGGAGCTTGGAGCACTAGCTGATTCCGATGGTGCAATGTCCAGCCCATATGAGATATTCTCTAATATGGTTCCCGGAAATAATGTTGGCTCCTGTTGCACAAGAGCGACCTGCTGTCGGTATAAAATTGGATTCATGCTGTTAAGCGGGGATGAATCAACTCTGATGGTGCCTTGCGTTGGGTCGTAGAAGCGTTCTAACAGCGAAATCATCGTACTTTTCCCGCAGCCGGAGGCTCCTACTAGAGCTACAAATTGGCCTTTCCGAATCTGAGATGTCAAAACAATGTTAGTTCTGTGTGATGGTAATAGCACTGGAAGAAAAGAAGTGAAAGACTCCAAACGTACGTTAAAAGACACACCCTTCAGAATACGGGTTTCTGGTGCTAGAGGGTAGGAAAACTGGATATCTTGGAAATCAATCGCCTGGCATTGGTTTGAGGGTCCGTTGCCGCGGTTTTCTTTTGTTTCTTGGATCATGGGGGAGAGATTTGTTAACCAGAAATAGTAGTTTGCCGCTTCATTTGCCTTCGTGAAACTGCTCGAGAAGCTGAAGAGTTGGCCAGCACCTTGGCCAGAGAAGTATACACCCATGAAAGAGACGATGAACTGGTAAAACGTGATGTCTCCGTCATGGATCAACTTGGAACCCCACCTGGAATTATGGTCAGTCTAAGACTCATACCTATAAGAGTACTGCAGACAAAAGAAGAAGGGGTGTAAGGAAAAAACATACCAAAATCCTAATGCAAGGATAAAATACTCAATGGACTGAGTTAGGGAGAACCACACCATCATATTGAACAGAGGGCGGGTCGATGTTTGTATCGCCCGATCTAACTCATTGGTGTATCTCTTCAAGATATTCTCCTCCATAGCGAGCGAGGAGACTGTTCGGATAGAAAGCACCGCCTCCGAAGCCAGCGAAGCACTCTGAGAGAACCTCTTTCCCATATCCGTATCCATCTTGGTTTCAAGGCGGATACGTGCATAGCCTGCTATTAACATAGGCGGTAACCCGACAAAAACGCCCATTACACCTAGCTTCCAGGCTATAGCTAACGAGAGTATGCTAGACGCAAGTACATTGATTGCCGAGAGAAAGACAAGGGCAATGTTAAAGCCCATGAGCTCTAAAATCGCTTGTGGATGCGAGTCAAGCCGACTTGTTAATGCACCAACGGTGTTTTCAGGTCGGTCAAAAAACCGGAGGTCTTGTTTGAGCATGGAGTCCAGGAGGTCGTGGCGGAAGATCTTATTGAAAGTCTGATGGTTTGAGTTAATGAGAAGGCCATGTTCCAGGCAGATGATGCCGTACCTGTGCGATAATGTTTGTAGCCCAGCCTAGACCGAAGTAAACAATGATACAACCGAGCGCCATGACAAAATACATCAGGGCAATGAAGTTGCCACGCTCAACCATATTCGGCGCTGAGAATATGTCCATAACATTAGCTAGGAGTAGCGCTTGCCCGGGATAAATGGCAGCTAAAAGAGAGTTAGCCAATCCAATGGACAATAGTCGAATTATCATATTTTACCTCCTGCCACGCAACAGACTATAGTGAGGAAGTACCAGAGTCTCAGCTTGGGTGTAGCAATGACCAATTTGGCTATACTGCGAAGAATGCCGCTTCGTTTGTATAGTCCAAAGTCTTCGCGACGCTGGAGCATTGTCAGCTGCCGTGCCTCGGCCGTTTGATACCGAGCAAGAGACTGGACCGGCTCGGCCTCTTTATTAGGTGTCTCTTCGTCTTCAGTGCTTTGCTCCTCATCATCTGCCGATCGTGTTGTTGATAGATCTTGTGCCTTGACTAGACTCGCGTATGCACCACCCCTGGCAACTAGCTCGCTATGTTGACCTTGCTCGACAATTCTCCCTTTTGACATCACGACGATGTTGTCCGCATTGCGGATAGTTGCCAATTTGTGCGCAATCACTATAGTCGTTCTGTTCTTGGAAGCACGATCTAAAGCCTGCTGTACTATACCTTCGGCATGTGGATCTAAAGCGCTAGTAGCTTCATCCAAGAGGAGGATCTTTGGCTCAGAGATAATGCTGCGTGCAATGGCAATTCTTTGTTTCTGCCCTCCCGATAAAAGACCTCCTCTTTCACCAATTGGCGAATCGTAGCCATTCGGGAGGTTCATAATGAAGTCATGTGCAAATGCAAGTTTAGCTGCGTCTTCCACGCGTTTGCGCTGTTCTTCATATGGAGCGGCCTCCCATGGTGTACCGATAAGGCCATTCGCAATGTTGTCGAAAACGCTTCCGTTGAAGAGGACCGGTTCCTTACTAGTATTAGCCGTGTGTTGAATTTTTTTAATGCATGAGGCTGCTAGTCACCTGTTGCACAAGGCGGACGTTTGTGCGAAGCCATTTTATATTCAACTGCTCGATATCTCGCCCATCCAACTTTATTGAACCAGCCAACGGCTTATACCATCGCTCTAGAAGCCCAACGATTGTACTTTTTCCAGACCCACTAGCACCCTTGTTTTGCCATATGGGTTAGCACGCTCCCGGTTCGTATATGAAGAGAAGATGGGCAACTCACGACAAGGGCGGTGACCTTCCCTGCCGGGACATGAAGGGAGAAGTCCCCTAACACACAAACGTTTGGACGGCTAGGGTAATTGAAGGTAATATGGTCAATGTCTATCACACCACATGTATCTTGCGGCTTGTCCCCGGACGCGTCGAGCGGATTGATCTCAGATTTCCTGTCAATTAAGGTAAATAACTCTGCAGCTGCGCTAGCTGCACGTGTGAATGTTACTGTATGAGGCGCGATGGACGTAATGGTGCTGGCCGCAATAACCACGGAGAAAAGGACACTTTCGTGTGTTAACAGAGGATCATAGAATGCTTGTTTGACCAAAGCTAAGAGAGAGAAAGTCTGACATACGTGAAGACGGTACCAATGTCCGGGATATCACCTCGGGCGAGCATATGAATGCCTTGCCAAAATGCTAAACCCATTCCAGCATATATGATAAAGTATTCGGACCCGAACATGACGCCATAAACTGGATTCTTCTTCATCCCAATTTCAAACACACTTTGTAAGTATTGTTCATACTTGTGGATAATCCTGGGTCGAAGGCTGAACGCGTGGACAGCTCGAACACCGCTGAGAATATTTTCAGCATATGAAGCTGCCTGCGCGTTGACTTTAAGAATGTTTGTCTCGTATCCAGCATCAACGAACGAAAACCCCCCACCAACGACAAGCAGAGCCGGAACGATGCAGCAGATGATCAATGTCAGCTTCCAATGGCTGACAAATGCAATAATGAAAGCTGCTATGAACGTTGCAATTGCTTGGATGAAGATTCCTAGTTTCTCTGAAATTCCAGAATGGATTAACTTGCCATTGGATGTGGCTTGCGTTGATATTGAGCCGCTAGTACCTTGATCGAAGTACCCTGTTTCTTGACTGAAGGCCGCGCGAAGGTATTTGTATCGAATGTTTCTGGTCAAGTGGTAGGCTACGTATGTGAGGAGCGATGAGTAAATGTAGGTACAACCTAGCCTGGCTATTCCGATGTAGACAAAGTATAAGCTGTAAACGAACGGCATATGTTAGCTCTGGGTAAGAGAAGCCTCTTCCTATCAGGGGTGTAGAGTCTCACGAGAATTTGCTGACTTGTGACATAAAATTGTCTGGAAAACTAGTGCCTATGGTGGAACCACTGAGAAGTGTCATGAACTTGCCCAACACGAGGTTCACCATGGCTAAGGCGACGCCAGAGCCAATCGAAGCAAGCAAGCTGATCAACCCGAGGACATAGTCGATGGGTCGGCCGAATGTAAAGACTCTCTATAAATCGTGTTCAGTCAAGACAAGCGTGACCATTAATGAGGAAGTGCTCATATCATACCAGAAAACTTTTGAATGTGGAATGATTCTGTATGTCTTCATGTCGACTTTGATCATCTTTGTCTGAAGATTTCGAGGAACCAGCAGCTGGTTTCTCCATTACTGACGGATTTGTCAAGGCTGGACAAACACCGGTAGTTATATAATAGAATAGACAAGGACACGTTTTATAAGCGCACAACCATACTAGTAAATGGAAAGGAGTTCCTGTGAATTTCTTATGTACAAACTACTAACATTCCAGGGGCTGTCTAGATTTATATATGTCGGTATGATTCAGATCCACGCAGTCATCTTCAGCTGTGACACTAAACATCCATGGATAGATAACGTATTTGCCCGATCAGAAAGCCAAAAGAAATGGCCAAAGTGGAGGAACAAGGGGTGTCCCCTACCAATTGTCGTATCCAACCGAGAAGGTACTACAGTGGCTGAATTGGCATGTGCTCACAATGGTAAGATTCTACAGCACATCTTCTCTCAAAATAACATTATTAGGCCGTTAGACGGACTTGCGGGATGCCAAGACCCCGTTGCCGGACGTCGGAGTGCGGGTCCTTGGCATCCCGCGAGTCCGGCCCACTGACCAACATAGTAATACAAGTTCCTTTATGGTACTCTAGGCTTCATTGAATGGTCCATTTCCCCTTAGCAAGCCAGCTCCTTATGATCTACATTATACTACTAATAGCTCACCCAAAAGCCTCCCGCTCTGAGTTTTATCACTTCTGCACGGATGGAGGAGGATACCGATGACTTCGTGACTGATGACGTCTCCGCTATGGATAACGCCGAGAAAGAAGAGCATGAAAGACCACTAGAGTGCCAAGCACGAGCTGTACGAGTTTATTCCTGCGAACTTCATCAGATCGCTTGTTGACCAATGCTAGTGTAACCGCTGTCGACAGCGAAAGGTACGCGGCGCCACAATCACAACATATCCTATGGCTGCGAGACTAGTCACTCAGACACTCCCTTGCATTTTCTAGATTCGCTGTGATCGCTCAATTCCCTGCTCACAATGCATTCGTGCAAAGACTCGATGTATGTACTCAGGCCGCCTCAGACCGAGAGAAAAAAGGCAACGGGTTTTGATTTCAGCCCAGTAGTAAGTACTCCGCCATATAACCATCTCTTTTATGTGTACTCAGTATCAACAAGTGAACAAAGAATGGAATACATGGTACAGAAGCTGGATGAGCTCAGCCAGCAGGTGGCCACATTGAGCAATGCTTCATTCATCCCGTCGGGCTCCCATCAGTCTGCGATTATCGAACCACCTCCCGTGGATGAACGGGACCCGGATACCCGCCCATCAACATTTGTATCTCAGCCTCAAGTCAAAAATGACTTGAAAAGCTGTGCGGTAGCTTCCAAAGCTGAATATGAAGGCGGAACGTCGCTATCTGCCCACGCCATTTTTGCAACAAGGTACCTCCAAGACGTGGTTAGCAGCACAAACTCTGTCCAGATCGCGCAGGAGATGACCTCAATTCTTGATACGCTACATGGCATAGTTGACGATCAGAAACAGCAAAGGGATACCCTTGAAAACCTTTACCCATATGCCAAACCAATACCCCAGGGCTCTAGTATAAGACAGCTTCCTCTACCCCCTGTCGAAATGACTCTTACGTGCTTGCGGATGGCCAAAGGTGCAGCCCATAATCTCCATAATTCTTGCGCTGCTAGCTGACTAGCTACAACACTGATAGAGCAGCCCAGGATTCAGCGTTTTTGGCTCATTGAATTACTCTCTGTTTCGCAGTTCAACGACTACTTCTTGAGAGTTTACTCACCTGGGCCAGCCACAGATGCTGATATGATCATTGTGAACGGAGGCCTTTACTGGCTTTTCTGCGAATGCGCTAGCCTATTTGTAGATTCAAAAGTTAAGGAAAACTACATGTCCCAGGCTATGCTGTGTCGGGATAATCTTGAGACAGTTTTGTCAAATCTCCCGTTCCACATGCCAGTCAACACTGATGTTGTCTTTGCTATGAATGTTGCAGTAAGCTAACGAGCCTTTTCGCCCATCATCACTCTACCCCTCCCCCCGTTCTTTACTCCAACAAGTGCATGTCCTAAATTTACCCCAAGGCAACATACTGTCTTCAAATGGCCAAGCCCTCAATAGCATGGAGTTTCATTACCACAGCAGCACATCTGTGTCAAACGCTCGGCCTCCATAGCGCCCACTCTCTAAGCACAGACAACCCAGAAACTAAAAACGAAAAGATTCGCCTATTCTGGGCCGTGTTTCTCATGGAAAAATCGTTGTGCCTACGACTGGGCCGATCGTCATCTTTTCGAGATGAAGACATCACGGCACCGCGGCCTTCCCTTGGCCAGAGCATGAACTCACTGTTGGTGCCTAGGTGGATTGATTTAGCAAGAATCCAGGGAAAGACATACAGCGACATCTATAGCCCTAGTGCTCTAATGCAGTCGGTAGATACCAGAATATCCCGTGCAAGGAGTCTGGTGGCCGAGATAAAGAAACTTATGGATTCCGAAGATGAGTTTGAGGTAAGCTCCTACGTTTTCTCTACTCCACTATAATAATGCTAGGGCTATGCCTATGTTGAACTCGAAGGCTTTGATCATGATCTTTTGTTCGTACTAATGCGTCATTTAAGAGAATTTATAATAACGAAAGTCGCCGTGCTATCGGAGATGATCTCCACGAGATTATTCAGCGTTCAGATAGGGTTTGCAATCTATCTCTACTATCACTCATCTATCGAGCAATCCCTCCTGAGAAACCATCCGGAACCGCCTTCTGTGATGAATGCATAGCTACAGCACGGGAAGCCCTCAAAGAGCATGAAAAATGTGTTGCTCTCATTCTCAGCCGCCCTTGGGATGAAGACTTTCTGGAAATGTACATCAACTGGTTAGTCGTCCACCAATAGCAAATCAACTAAGCTACTAACATATTTGACTAGGACCCTACTTCAATTTCCTTTCTTTCCTTTCATAGTTCTTTTCTGCTACATTATCGAGACATCTGAGCCCGACGACCTGAAATGTCTCGGCGCGTTTGTCGAGGTACTACAGTCAATCCGTTCGACAGTAACTTACAAAGGTTCCAGAAACCAGGTCCGCCTCTTCCGAGCCTTATATGACGTAGCGAGAAAATATGTCGAGGTGAAGGCCAGCACTCCCAGAGTACGAATGAATGTACCAAGTAGCAACAGCATGGGTGTTCATATTGCAAATCCGAATGCCATAGGGCCTAGCATGCTTCTCCAGTCATCATCGATGAACTCGGGCCAGGCTTCTTCTACCAATGGAGCTCTACACAGTGTGTCAGAGGCTGGTTTGTCTAACCCGTGGGTCAATAGTGGCCAACAGCTATTGACGCAAATGCCTGGGTATGGCTCCGGTGTGTACGCTCCCGCGCTCGTGCAGACTGATTTGAATAGTACTATGGCAATGGACTTAACGGGCATGGAGCTGGGAGACTGGTTCCATGAGAATCATCAGATGTTCCGGTTGTTGGATGATGGACATCTTTGGTAGCTGTCTGATGACTTCATTTGGTACGTTCAGGTGGGTTCACCTACATGTATAACGGAATTTGGTGATCGTTGGCGTTGATGCGTTTAGACTTTGCATTATTTAGACATTTGTATACAAGCGCAACCATGAATATGATGGTCCAGGCCAAATATGGCTTGGAATCGATTAACCGAGGTCCATAAGTAATAGAATTAATAAATTTTGTCTAAGCCGGCACCGGAAGAGACAATGTTTTGCGTAAGACATAGCTCAATCTGTACGATTGCATATCAATACAGACGGTGAATCAATGACTGATACAGATCTGCCCCGCAACCCCACTATCAAGTTAGCTCAAACCAGCAGCGCGTCGTATGGTCCCCTCTTCGGTCCATTAGCCGTCATAACAGTGCATTGGGGCGATAAGACGAATAATTTAAATAAGTAAGCGTCCCCCAATTCTCTGTGAAGCTTCCTTCGAAGTATTTCATAGCGCAACATAATATACCTCCTACCTTCCCCTTAGTTAATCCCCCGCTCGCTTAGTGAACTAGCACTGGCTATGACTAACACCACTTATGAACAGTTGGGGGACCTCAAACGCCGATCCATCTTAGGGGCGATTCCCGCCAAGTGGAGATTTCAGAATCCTATCCCTCCGGCGGATGAACTTCGTGATGTGACCGGTGCCTATATTCAACAGTTCTTGACTCCACGAGAAATAGAGATCACTGAGACGGATGCGGCGGGGATTACTGAACAAACAACGTCTGGCAGTTGGACCGCTGTCGAAGTGACCGAGGCGTTTTGTCACAGGGCTGCCCTTGCTCACCAGCTTGTACGTTTTCATGTCGGTTCTCACTATGTCTGAGACGGTACTCACTGATTACTGTAGGTGAACTGTCTGCATGAGGTGTTCTTCGATGCTGCAATCGAGGATGCAAAAAGACTCGATGCTTACTTTGCCGAGCATAAGAAACCAATCGGACCGCTGCACGGTCTGCCTATCAGTTTGAAGGATCAATTCCATGTCAAAGGTGTCGAGACGACGATGGGATATATAGGATGGATTGGAACGTTCCAAGGCAAAAAGGATGATCCGAGGCGGGGCACATTCGAGAGTGAACTCGTCAAGGAGCTTAGGAATCTCGGAGCGGTACTGTACTGCAAGACGAGTGTGCCTGCAACATTGATGACGGGTGAAACTGTCAACAACATCATCTCGTATACATGGAATCCTAAAAACCGACTTCTATCCAGCGGAGGTAGCTCGGGTGGTGAAGGAGCACTGATCGCTTTGAAAGGATCTCCCAGTGGCTTTGGAACTGATATCGGCGGGAGCATACGTATCCCAGCTGTGTTCAACGGACTTTTTGGACTCCGTCCATCGTCTGGGAGAATGCCCTATGAGGGCGCTGCAAACTCAATTGACGGCCAGAATTTGATGTTATCGGTTGTTGGGCCACTTGCAACTACCGCACGTTCTCTTACACTACTGTTCAAGGCTGTGCTCAGTCAACAGCCATGGTACCATGACCCACTCGTGCTCGAGCTGCCCTGGAGGACGGATATTGAAGAGAGGACTCGAGCACTGATAAGAAAATCAACTGAGGGTTCTTCTTCTCTTGCATTTGCTATTATGCGCCATGATGGCATGGTCCAACCTCATCCACCCATAGCGAGGGCTGTCGAGATTGTCGAGCAAGCTTTGAAGCGATTAGGCCATAAGGTAACGCAAAACCTGAAGGGTCAAGAGGTATACTAAGGTATATATACTAACATATACCCTAGTTGATCGAGTGGAACCCCCCTGCCCACAATGTTGGCACAGACCTATTTGTAAGTTTCTAATCTGTCTATTCTACCTAATGTTAGTGATATTGACAATAGTAGGGTAGGATCTGCGTGGCTGATGGTGGAGCGGACATAGCACACCATCTTGGGTTGTCTGGAGAACCAAAATCTCTCCAATGCATTGTGGGGGAGGGAATCCCACACCTGAGTGCTCTAGAACTCGCTGCACTCAATGTGGAAAAGCGGCAATATCAGAAGCTTTACATGGATTACTGGAATAGTACGGCGGAGATAACGGGTACCGGGCGCCCTGTCGACGGTGTAATCTGCCCATGTGCGCCACACGCTGCAGTACTCCCCCATAAGTATGCCCATGTTGGGTATACCGCGTTCGTTAACGTCTTGGACTACACAAGCGTCGTGATCCCGGTTACCCATGCAGACAAAATGGTTGATGTGCCTCAGCCGAGGGATGATTTCCTGAGTGAGGTGGACAAGACAGTTCATGATCAATGTGAGCTTTTCGCATAAATTGACATGCTCTCGAATTACTAACGCCTTGACAGATGATCCCGAAGCTTACAATGGTGCTCCTGCCGGGGTTCAATTAGTTGGGCGGCGACTGGAGGAGGAAAAAATACTGACCTTAGCAGACTACATAAGCCAAGAGATGCGCTTACAGTCTAAAACTAGCTAGAATCAAGCGACATATCTAGCTTTGGCAAAGCTATAGGTCTAGTGCTCGAAGAATGCGTGGGGGCAGATCGTGATAGTAGAATAGGTAGTGGTGATGCTGATGAGATTGTCAATGTTGATATCAGCGGTATCTTCGTTGCCATCCATCATCTTAGATTATCCGTGAATCAGATAAATCTATTGTAACTTGAGCGTTCTACTGCCTCTGTTGGTCGAGTATCCTGGGTAACTAGTGCAATCGAGGTGACTAGTCACAACTAGCTTCCGCATTCCTTTGTATGCTTAGCTGTGACACTCCGATGCAAGGAGGGAGAGATTGTATACCTCTTAAAAAATTTTTCCATTGAGATAAATACTCAATTCATGCTCTCTATCGTTTCAAGTGGTGGTCAGGAGCTTGTCTTGGAAAAATAAGAGGCTGAGATGTCCCCCACAACAAAAAGCTTGGCGGTCGGTTGATCGTCACGTTCCCTCGTTATTTCTCTCCTCTCCCTTTGGTCGGTCTCCTCATCTCCTCCCTGACCACTCTATCATTCGATGATCCTGTGGCTTGTCGAGTCCCTTGCATTCTAATAATCCGCCATAACCTCTTTACAGCCAGCGTTTACGCATGCTTGATTCTTGTCATGCCTTGAGCTGGGTAATATTGTTGGAAGGCAATTTACCCTTTGTTTCGTGAACGCGTCTCGCTCGTCCCTACCGCGATCCTACATTTACCTGCAGCCACAACCATTGCGTCCTTTGTGAAACATGGAAGAAAGCGCGTCTAATCGTCCGACAGGTACCCCGGAGGGCTCTGCTGGGGCCGATGATAACGCGCAGTCGGCTGCTGGAAAGAATGCAGCTCTCAAAGACCGCAAGTGTCAATATTGTCACCAGGCATTTACCTCGTCCTCCCTGGGCCGTCACCTCGACCAGTTTCTCTTCAAAAAGAAACCGGACGGTGTTCATGATGTCGAGGAAATACGGCGCATTCGAAGTGGCATCACTCGCCGACAGGCTCGCACCTCGTCTGGCAAACGGGACACTCCCGAACGGACCATAGGGAAAGGCCAGTTGGATCCGTATGCGAGTGACTCAGGTGTGAAGCCACGCGACGGTGTTAGAATGATGTTTAATACCCCCACTTGGCATGCGACGGGTGTCATCAACGATATTCCTAATCCTAGTCAGTCACACGATATTTCCAGCACATCACGGTTTTCCACTTCGCAAACTCGGGCCCCTAAGCCCCTCCCTGATTATGCGAGCAGAGGTGCTAGCGCTAATAGTCCTGATACGATGAGGGCTCTGGAGCTGGCTTTGCGGGAAGTACTGGACAATATCAAGGCTGCAACGTACGTTTTCCACTACACGGCATGGGATATTCAAGTTGCTCGGCACACTGACCAATTATGTGGATAACAGTTCAAGAATGCGTCCTCGATTGTCTCCATTCGATTTCGATATTCAATCGCAGACGTTTCCTTCGCTCTGTCTGCAATTGCTGCCCCCACCTCCCAGCTTATTCGCGACGAGCCCGTTCCCATCGCCTTCTTCCTTCCCGCTCCAGCCCCCTGGTGTGGAACATGTGGAGATCATTCGACAAGCACTTCGTGCGAAGATCGATCAGTGGCAGTCCGATCAACTTTCTACCGACTCTATGAGCAACTCCCAGCCGGGGAGGCCAAATATTGGCCTGGATGCGAACATGATCGCCCGAAGTGCGCAACAACATGAAGACATTAGTCTGCGGCATCTAGAGTTGGCGTTCAAACATTGGGCTTCTCTTCCTTCTGAAACGAGGCGAGATGCATGGCAGCTTGAGATTACTCGAGCTTTCGCCCGGGAAATGGAAAAACGCAAATCATTGGACGACCAGCTAGCTCGGGTGCAACAAGAAGCAAATCAACTTCGTGCCCAAGTAGAAAGATTAGGCTCGTGTCAATGGCCAAGGGAGTTCGCTCTCTTTCCTCCTGACACGTTACCGCTACCTCGGGATGTAGCCCGAGATTTGGACACCAAAGAAAGCAAGATCAGCCCCGATTCCTCCCGCTGGGACTATGATAGTGTCGTGGCAAAGTGGAAGCGCGTGGTAATGCACGACAAGAGCATGGGCCGCGTCGGGGTGGGACACTCTAGTCCGGTCTTGGAAGACCATGCTACTGTGGATGGCAAACGGGTTGGTGATGACTCGGGAAGCATGTCCAGGTCAAGAATTCTGCAACCCCCAGCGGCTATGAGCCCGCCGGCCCCGTCACCAATTCAGACAGGGGGGCCATCTGCATCTTCTAGCCAACAGACTTCTCCATATCTACCACATGATGTCACCCGAAGTCCCAACGCAGGGCCTCAAGCCAAGCGCCCACGTCTAATGAATGGTCATCATTCAGGGGTCGCTCCTGAAGGGTCAAATAGCCCGTCAGCAAGTCAGACCGCTGGAGCCTCGAAGCCCTGGAACCCTCAGCAATCCCTCACAGTTTCTAATCTCACTGGGCCGTCCGGTCCTACCCCTCCACCATCGTCCTCAGGCCCATAAGTTGGGTATTTTGGATCTTCATACCATCTTCACACCCTCCTGTGTATACTTTCTCACATGCGCCACTCACAGTCAGAAAATGAACGCTTTCATTGTTGCCAGCACATTCCAAAAGTTTGTTGCTGCCCATTCTTCCTAATCTAAAATACCAACGAAATATTTGCCTGAATACTGTGAAGGCAGTGTTACGGGCTCGAAATATAGTCCAGTAAATAAAATAGTACGATTGCAACCTGCTCAGATTCGATATTTGGATTATTCTACTGTACATCTTCCCAACTTGATCAAGTTAATGTGTAACTATAATGTGACTGTCCGTATATTTGAACTCATCCGATACATTTCCAGTGCAACTGTACTATTTTGCACACTCAATCCAGAGTAGTGATCTGAAGCGGTCGTTGATACCCATCCCTTAGCTTTGCAGCAGCATGGCAAACATAAACATCACTATATCTTAGAGATGAATCACTGGCAAGGCGTTTTATTACTTACTACAAGGGCAGCCAGACACTGTGAAGCCAGCTGCCCGAGACAACGAAATATATAGTGAATCCAATGGCAACTGCGGCTTCCATGTCCATATCCCCATGGGGAAAGTGTCCAACAAAGCGCAAACTCTAACTCGTTTTCCCTGCTTGTGCCACCATAAATCTCTAAAGTTTGCATAAAACAATCATGCGTGGTTTGTTTGGTCCAGATACAAAGCTCGAGAACCTGGTCATAGTACATCTTTATGGTGTCATTGATTTGTGAGTCGCTTTGGTGCACGAGAACTTGATACTTTTAGCAGACCAAAGTACCAACAAGGATGACTTTACTTCGCAGGGGCATTCGGAACTGAGGGCGTAAGATAGACTGGCTTGTACTTTTCAAAATCATGACCATCCCGCATATCTAAGAGCCCGCCAGATTCACCATTGGGTGTCCAAACTTGTGCCTTGAGCTTCCTCAGACACCCCAGATATTTCATTTATGGAGGCTTTTGGGAAGCTTTGCTATCGTGGCGTCTTCACTACCTTACATGTGCCGTCGTATTATAAATCGCGTACCATGCTTCGACCATTGAGAGTTATCTGCCATTATACCGAGTGAGGCTCGGGATTCTTTTCAGTATGAAATACAACTGGAATGATACAGTCATCGACAGTGCTTGATAGCGACGAGAATATAAACAAGTCGCCGCCACCCTTGTCTGGGGCATTACCTAGCATTCGAAGTTCCATCTGGAGCTCTGACCGTTGGAATCTAGGACATCTATGGAACATCTATCCAGGATGCCTTAGAAGTGCTTGTGAGTCTTATTTAAACACGGAATTGCCCTGTTAGTGTATCATGCTAACCACAATGAATAGAATTCAATAATTCTCCAACACATGGCAGACTATGTACAAGGAACTCAATGGCTGCCCAAGTGGAGTTGCATATCTAAAAATCGCTTGAGCAGGGATGTTAGAAACTATGCCAGTATACTCAACCATTTAAATGTGCATATCAGGCCATGGCCAGATTCGACATCACGCTTTTTCTCTCGATCGCATTATCGATCGCAATCGGAAATAAAAGAAAGCCACCGACTAAGGCCGAGCCGGCGGCCTTGGAACATTCGCCATCGAGGGACAATGACTTCATCGTGATCGACAACCATGGATTAGAACCTTGAACCTCTCGCAATCGAACTGCCCTTCGAAGCTCCAACCCTGGTTCGGAACCTCGGGCTTCAGAACGTCCGATTGTTCTTCTGTCATATCGGAAGGACATACCATTACATCCGCACCTGTCATGGAGTACTCTGTATACGAGGTCCACTATAGAAAAAAAAAAAAGAAAAAAGGGGACAAAGAGACAACCGGCGAGACAAGTTTCTATTCCACATCCGATATACACCATGCGTAATAGTTGTTCTCCATGCAATATCCTGACGTATTTAGTCTCGATTTCCTTGGTTTGTGGGATTTGGTACTATCTCAGTTCGTATAACATATAATTTTTTATGGTTCCGTACACGGTTATATATCATCAAGATAACCTTACAGTATTTGTCATTTCACTGTCCTTTATATTTAGCACATTTGTTACGAATGTCGAGTGCAGCCTCAATGATAGCACATTATTTTTGACACAAACAATACTATCAATAGCACTGTCACGATGGAGGGAGGACACCTATCTCGAGACATTGCCCCTGATGTGTCAGATGTGTCAGCCTCCAGCTCTAATATATCTTCAAATTCAAGCCTGGCACAGAATGCAGAATCTAATGAGACCGAAAAGTCAAGTCAGCCAGGATCGTTGAACAGACGCCTCACTGAAGATGAGATCATGCGTGTACTCTCTCGGCGACGTACCGGCGAATCTGAGGAAGACACGGAAGGGGGGACTGAAGCTATGGCCCAGATCATGAGACTTGTTTCGCGAATGTTTGGTGACGAGAGGAAGACTAACTCCGACGAAGAAAAGACGAGACATCTTGGGGTCGTATGGAAGCATCTAACTGTGAAGGGGGTTGGACTCGTAAGCAATCTCTCACTCTCTGCGCTGAAGAAAGGGCAAAGCTCTTATATGACCTAGGGTGCTGCCATTCAACCAACGAACTCCGAAGTTCTCCTCGCTTTGCCTCGAAAGATCAAGAGTCTTTTAACTCGAGGCAGGAATAGGCCTCCGTTGCGGACCCTTTTAGATGATTTTACAGTAAGTCACTAGTACTGTGGGTAGGCTCCAGAAATCTCACATCTCTCATGACAGGGTTGCGTACGGCCTGGGGAAATGCTACTAGTCCTTGGCCGGCCCGGCTCAGGGTGCTCAACTTTCTTGAAAGTAATTGGGAATCAGAGATCGGGATATAAAAGTGTCGAAGGTGACGTACGCTATGGAGGTACTGATGCTCAAACAATGGCGGACAAGTACCGCTCTGAGGGTATGCCATAACTCTTCCCTCGTTTGAACCTCTGGATGAACAGACCGCTCAGCTTCCCAGTGCTTTACAATCCCGAGGATGACCTTCACTACCCAACCTTGACAGTACGGGACACTTTGTTATTCGCTTTGAAAACTCGGACCCCGGATAAGGAATCACGCCTCCCTGGAGAATCTCGGAAAGAATATCAGGAGACATTCTTATCTGCCATTGCTAAGCTATTCTGGATTGAGCATGCCCTTGACACAAAGGTGGGTAATGAGTTAATACGTGGGATCTCTGGAGGCGAGAAGAAGCGTGTCTCTATTGCAGAGGCACTGGTGACTCGGGCATCCACCCAGTCTTGGGATAATTCAACGAAGGGACTCGATGCAAGTACAGCGCTGGAGTATGTGCAAAGCTTGAGGAGCCTGACTGATATGGCAAACGTCTCCACACTTGTCGCTCTCTACCAGGCCTCTGAAACCCTGTACAAACTTTTCGATAAGGTGATGTTCATAGAAGAAGGCAAATGTGTCTACTACGGCCGTGCTGACTCTGCCCGCCGCTATTTTGAGAGCCTGGGATTCGAGTGTGCCCCTAGGTGGACGACACCGGACTTTTTATTATCAGTCACCGACCCAAAAGGGCGTCGGGTCAAGCAGGGATGGGAAGACCGAATCCCTCGGACTGCAGAGGAGTTTCGGAAAATCTACCGCAAGAGTGATATCTATAAGGCCACTCTAGTTGACAATGAGAGTTTCGAGGAAGAACTAGAATCTCAGAAAGAGGAACGCGAAGCTGCCAGAAAAGAATCGGCGAAGAAAAACTACACTGTTTCATTCTATCACCAGGTTGCTATTCTAACGCATCGTCAATTTCTCATCATGTATGGCGACAAGGCGACTCTAATAGGTAAATGGGTGATTTTGACCGGACAAGCCCTCATAACTGGCTCTTTGTTCTATAATTTGCCCCAGACAAGGTCAGTATGGCACGGTTTGGCTTGAGGTATATATGCAGCTGATTTCTAGTTCAGTGCCGGCGTTTTCACCAGAGGGGGTGTTATGTTTTATGTTTTGCTCTTTAATGCTCTACTTGCGATGGCCGAACTAACGTCATTTTTCGATACCCGGCCAGTTATTCTAAAACACAAGAGCTTGTAGGTATAAAGATGACTTTTGATTCTAGAACACTGCTGACAGACTCAGCTCTTTCTATCGACCTTCTGCTTTCGCTCTGGCGCAGGTGATCGTTGATATTCCCATAATATTCGTCCAAGTTACACTGTTTGAGCTTATTGTATATTTGTACGTCCAAGAGTAACTCAAGGCCACTCGCATGGCTAGGTCACTAACCGTTTGTCTAGCATGGCCAATCTTTCAAGAACCGCTTCTCAGTTCTTTATCAATTTCCTGTTCATATTCACCCTGACGATGACCATGTACTCCTTCTTTCGCACTATTGGAGCATTATGCGGTTCCCTTGACATTGGTATGCTTGGAATTCTTCTCCTTTACATTGACGAAGAAGAATGCTAATTCCATGGTAAAAGCTACGCGTATTACCGGTGTTGCTATCCAAGCACTCATCGTTTATACAGGCAAGTCTAGAAAGATCGCGCTTCTAAGCAACTGTCTAACTACTTTGCTTTAGGCTATCTTATTCCACCTTGGAAAATGCATCCCTGGCTGAAATGGCTTATCTGGATTAATCCCGTGCAATATGCTTTTGAAGGGGTTATGTCAAACGAATTCTATAATCTGGACATTCAATGCGAGCCACCAAACATTGTACCGGATGGTCCGAATGCATCAGCTGGACACCAGACCTGTGCCATTCAAGGGAGTAATACCAACCAGCTAATTGTTCAAGGCTCCAACTATATCAAGAGCGCATTTACATACAGTAGGTCACATTTATGGCGCAATTTCGGTATCATAATCGCATGGTTAGCTCTATTCATTGCGTTGACCATGCTCGGGATGGAGCTTCAAAAGCCCAATAAAGGGGGTAGTTCTGCCACTATATTCAAAAGGGGGGAGGAGCCAGAAACAGTGAAACGAGCCCTCGAGAATAAAGAGCTCCCAGAGGACGTGGAAACTGGGGATAAGGAGAAGGGCGTTGACGGTAACATGAACGAATATACGTCAGAGGACTCTGGAGAGAAGGTCACAGGTATTGCTCGGAGCACGTCAATATTTACTTGGAGAAACTTGAACTACACGATACCGTACAAAGGTGGAAAGAAACAACTTTTACAAGATGTGCAGGGATATGTCAAACCCGGTCGCCTTACGGCTCTAGTGGGCGCTTCCGGGGCTGGGTCAGTTATATCTATATGATCAAGACAGTATGAAGAAACTTCGCTGACTATTCGACGTTTATAGGAAGACTACACTACTCAACACATTGGCACAACGAGTAAACTTCGGTGTCGTTAGCGGTGAATTCTTAGTTGATGGGAGGTTAGTACTATATACAATGCTTCTCTTCTATTCTAACTCGCTTTCTCTCTCAGGCCTCTCCCAAGGAGCTTCCAAAGAGCAACTGGGTTTGCTGAGCAGATGGACATCCATGAGCCTACAGCTACTGTGAGAGAATCCCTGCGGTTCTCAGCACTTCTTCGCCAGCCTAAAGAAGTACCCATTCAAGAGAAATACGACTACTGCGAGAAGATACTTGACCTCCTAGAAATGCGATCAATTGCCGGTGCTACAATTGGCTCTGGGGGCATTGGATTGAGTGAAGAACAGCGTAAGCGACTGACCATAGCCGTTGAGCTGGCCAGTAAACCGCAGTTATTGCTCTTTCTGGACGAGCCGACCTCTGGTCTTGATTCTCTGGCCGCCTTCAATATTGTGCGCTTCCTTCGACGGCTTGCAGATGCTGGTCAAGCAATTCTGTGTACAATCCACCAGCCTTCTGCTGTGCTGTTCGAGCACTTTGACGACCTAGTACTGCTACAAAGTGGGGGCAAAGTTGTCTATAATGGCGAGCTAGGGCACGATTCTAGCAAACTCATCAGTTACTTCGAGCGGAACGGTGGCAAGAAGTGCCCACCCCACGCAAATCCTGCAGAGGTATTGTACCCAATAATTTGCTATGAAATAACTTGCTTTCAAACTAACATACATTCAGTACATGCTCGAGGTTATCGGTGCTGGGAATCCTGAGTATAAAGGCCAAGATTGGTCGGAAGTCTGGGCCAGAAGCTCAGAGAACAAGCAATTGACAGAGGAAATTGAGAGTATCATTCAATCACGGCGCAATAAGAGTGCAGAAGACAATGATGACGACCGCCGCGAGTATGCTATGCCTATCGGCGTGCAGGTACTAGCAGTGACAAAACGTGCCTTTGTTGCTTACTGGAGATCTCCTGAATACATTCTCGTATGTGGACATCAACACTCTTCCCCCTTACAGATTCCTAACCAGTTCCATAGGGGAAGTTTCTTCTACACATATTTACTGGTTTATTCAACACTTTCACTTTCTGGCATTTAGGAAACAGCTATATTGACATGCAATCTCGATTGTTTTCTATATTTATGACGCTCACGATAGCGCCACCACTAATCCAGCAACTGCAGCCACGGTTCCTCCATTTCCGGAATCTATACGAATCCCGCGAGGCAAATTCCAAGGTATACTCATGGGTTGCATTTGTGACTAGTGCTATTCTCCCCGAACTCCCGTACTCAATCGTTGCCGGCACCATCTACTTCAACTGCTGGTAAGTATAGCACTCTGTTTCCTAGCCAAAGTATACGGGTGCTCATTTAGATAACAGGTACTGGGGCGTCTGGTTCCCCCGGGACTCATTCACTTCAGGCTATGTCTGGATGTTTCTCATGCTCTTCGAGATGTTCTATGTGGGATTCGGCCAGTTCATCGCCGCGCTGGCACCCAACGAACTCTTCGCCTCCCTCCTCGTCCCTTGTTTCTTTATATTTGTCGTATCCTTCTGCGGAGTCGTTGTCCCGTACATGGCTCTGATCCCCTTCTGGCGGTCTTGGATGTACTGGCTCACCCCTTTCCACTACCTCCTGGAAGGCCTCCTTGGTGTCGTAACGCATAATGTCTCGTTGCAATGCGTCTCGAGAGAAGAGTCACATTTCAGTCCGCCGCCAGGAGAGACTTGCCAAAGCTATGCCGGTTCCTTTGCGCAGCAAGCTGGAGGCTATGTACAGGATGCGGGGAATGGCCGTTGCTCCTACTGCCCGTATTCGGATGGAGATACTTTTGTAAGTCCTGTACCTTGCTCTCGAGCTCTTTGACATGCCACATATACTGAGTTATCTACAAGGCCACCAAAAACTTCAATGTATATTACTCTCATAAGTGGAGAGCCTATGTAAGTCGAGGATTTTCTCTACTTCCACTTATTCCTTCTCCATAGCTCCCAGTGAAGCTGACGCTTCTGCTTATCACAGGGCATCTTTTGGGCATTTGTCATGTTTAACTTTGCTGCCGTTTATGCTTTCTCGTGGCTCTATCTGCATGGTATAAGGGATATCAAAAAGTGGTTTAGTACAAGGAAAGCCAAAGGGGGGGACAGAGAGGTGTAGAATGACTCAAATCTCTTTTCTTTCTATTTAGTATACGCAAGTCTGAATATAATGAGGTGAATAAAGAGCACGGATATTCATAAGCGCAAACTACCGGTGCATTGTTCGACTGATGTAAGTGAAATTCCTGTTATAATCCTTATATCCTTCTGCCACTACAGTATATATGTGTCATGACAACCATCTGGCCTGTCTAGGTACAAAACCATCCACATCTTCATCCTCCAAAATATCCTTCCCCAATCTCCCAGAAACAATACTCTTCTTAATCTCAGATCCCTGACTATAAAACAGCTGAAAGCCCAACATCCGCCCTGTTACAGGAATCCTATTCTCTCACCTATCTCTTCTTACTAGACCTAGGCCTAGCCTCAGCCACGAATCTAAGTTCACCCGGTCAAGAGATAAGCTCGTCTTAGCTTCGCCCAAAAGGACTACTAGTCACCAGCACTACGTAGAAGTGCGAGCTTGTCGCTGGTGCCACTGTGGTAGCGCGGGACCATGAATACCACAGGGCCACCAAGGTTCAGTGTTACCACTAAACTTGGTGGATGTTAAGAGGACCTGCTCTGAAAGATGGAATAGTGCACTGAACTGGCTGGTGAGCCAGAGCGAGTGTGTCCACCCTCGATCAATGGGTTGCCTCTGTTGATGTTTTGTCTCTCGAGTACTTCTACCAACCTATCAATCCGACGGACGAGAGCTATGACCTCGTTCTTGGTAAATTGGTAAGAATGGTCGTTTTGAGAAGCTGGGTCTGCAGATGCAGAGGCCCACCCAGTGAATTGAATTCCTGTTCTCCAGAGGTACGCGAGTAGGGGCCATAAGGCCGATACCCACGTACCGACGGTGCCTAAAATAGCATTGATTGATATCCGCTCCGGTCATTATTGTGTCTGGTTTCAAGAAGAAAAAAGACAAAGATAGCCGAGGATAAAGAGAAGAGAGAACATCATGCAAAATGACTGTAGAAATAACACACTCGTTCCTTCCTTCCTTTTCTTGAGTACAGGTTGCACGCCTCTTGCCCTCACATTGGTTTCCAAAACGGAAGGCAGCTCTAGAGGGGCTCTCCGTCATACAGAACAGTAGATAGGGTCGAACAACCAATAGATATAAGAGATAAAACTGAAAAGAAGGCATCTGGGGCGCAGACTACGTCTAGATTTAACATGGTGGAGGAAAAGTATCTCTGAATCTTTGATTCTTTGACTGTGAGTGCTCATACTCTGAGGATGAGCACATGCTGCTGGTCTGTTGCATAAGAGTATAAAGCGTATATCCTGAGAATGTGAAATAAGGGGCCTGGGGCTTTTCTAGCAAAGGTCATCCTTATGCGTGCTTGCCCCCAAGATCCATGGTAGGAATGACAATGACGTAAAGTGCTGGATGACTTCCATACCCATCTCACATCTTATTCTGTTTTCCTTTCTCTTTTCCACGTTCTCTAGTCTTGCAGTTGCACGGATTCTAACACGATGGTTATCGGCAAAGATCTTCTTACTTGGTTGTCATCCTACTGGCGTCCTCAGCCTATAGAGATATTAAGCTACAGGGGCCCAAATCTTGACCATATACCAACAGAGCTGGTATACCTTATTGCTGACCTTCTTCTCCCATACGACAGAGCGTGTCTGGCCCTCTGTAATCACCGACTACTATATATTCTAGGAAACGGTTCTCGGCTTCGATTAGAGAAAGAATTCCGACCTGTTTTTCTAACAAGACTGAGCCGAGATCTACCGAATTATATTTATTGTCATATATGTTCAGTGTTACATTGCCGGGAAAATATTCAACCTCCCGGTCCAGCGTGGTGGCCTAGAAGATGGTTAGCCAAGCATACAGGTCTTTCTCCTGTTTGGTGGTATCCATTTTGTATACAATAGAGTTCATTGTATCGATTTCAATATATCCACCTGCAACTAGCAATGAAACG
This sequence comes from Aspergillus pseudonomiae, assembly GCF_009193645.1. NCBI lineage: Eukaryota > Fungi > Ascomycota > Eurotiomycetes > Eurotiales > Aspergillaceae > Aspergillus > Aspergillus pseudonomiae. The sequence goes on along the minus strand of NW_022476036.1, from coordinate 225,702 downwards.
ACATCATTGCAGCCCTGCACACGGTATATCAACAGACTCGTTGGCTTATGTTGAGATCCAGCTATTACGGAAATCCCTTACTCTATTACTATCAGTCGACGCGCAGATTATTCGAGCGTCGAGTCTTTGTCTTCGTATCCAAACTTGGATATTAGCAAAAGAATTTCCTTCCGCAGCTCTAAAGCGTATATTCATCTGCTTGCATATTTCTATGCAGGAGGACTATATTGCCCAGATTTGTCCGTGCTGTTTGGGATACCAATATCAACTCTGGAACCGGACGGCGATCTAGGTTGGAAACATATTACTGTGTTTCCTGCGGATCGGAGTATCAAATTGATACTACTAACTGTGGTACTGAAGGTGTCGCCCTTATTATAACCAAATGGGTTGCATTAGGTCCGGGTCTTGATCCTGCAGATATTCGATGGACAAGACATATGCAACTCACATTCCAAAAGCATGAGATAACTATATCAAAAACCGATATCCACTCGCAATTCGAGCAAGACGCAATGTTCCCACTTAATGATTTAACTCAACGGAATAGATCGCTCTTGGAGGGTAGAGCGTACAAGAGAAAGGCAGATTATTGGTATAGCGGCTGTTGGATTTTGCAGGCCAACACAAGACTGCCATGGTTTTATCCTCGGCCGGAGAAAAGAGCCTGTTGTTGTTGTTGTTCTTGCAAGGTATGATTCGCTACGTTGGTATGGGCAGCATTCGCCTTTCAGCTTTTGTAACACCGGCGCATCAAGGCTGGAGAGCTTGGGGATTTCTATGGTAGGCTGTGTGGTTGGAGGCGAGGTTTGAGGAGGTCTTGGGGGTTTGGCCCTATACTAGACAGTATCCTGTATGCGAGACAGCGAAATGATTTTATACTCGGGCTTGGTCATGCCTTATACTGGGCTACTTCAAAAAGTTGAAACCAGTAGCCAATATTACAGGTCCACATAAAACACGAGATCCGCGCTGACTGGAAGGTGTTGTCATAAGGCTGCATTTATGTAGCTTCGCCTCGACCCTTCATTGTGAGCTGGCAACCTAACAAACGCCCACCATCTACCGCACGGCGGATTCCCTACCCTTCCACAGTTCCACAATGGCTGGATGAATGAGAAAGGCCCATACTACTATTCAAATATGAGACTGTTGAATGCCCGCACACTGCAATTGACCGAATCCGTACATTATATCCCTCCATATGCGATTCTATCGCACACATGGTCGTCGGAAGAAGTATCCTTCCAAGAGATCCACTCGTTAGAAGCACGCTACAAGCGAGGATGCCAGAAAATCCAGAAATATTGTGAACAAGCGCTTGCGGACAATCTAGAGTACGCATGGGTCGATACCTGCTGCATCAAGTAAAACTCCCATATTAGAATGTCTAGTACGCTAGAAAGACAGTAAGTACCACGGGCGATCCTCCACAGCAAACCACACCGTCATGATCCACGAAGACAGGACCTTGAAGAGCAGTAAGCACGCTAACAAAACATGAAATACAAACCACCAATCACGATTGGTGGAGGCCTGAGCAGAGTAACAATGGTTTGCTAATTGTATTGTACACACACATTTCCACAAATCCGGAAAGTGTGGCTGTCCAAAGATCTCGTTCTCCACGACTAAAGCTAGGGTAGGTAATTTCACGGCCTAACAAGATGCGTTACCTGTTCAACTGAATTGAGCTATCTTTGCAATCGACTAATACAGAGGGAAGAGATGCCTTGGAAATATCACGAATCATTGCGACAAACATAGGTAGAAACCCCTCTCTACCTAGGACTGATATCATAATCCGACCGAATAATAACCCCGCATGGTTTCAGCTCACCACTTTCCATTTTCCTAATATTCTCCTGAATTATTTCCTTATTCTCCCTCATAATCCTTTTCGGCCTGTGCTTTTTCCTCGGCCGTCATCGGCGGCGGTAACAACGATGGATCTGGCTTCCACCATTGTCCCTGGGATACTTTCGTTCCATCCGCTCCGCGAAACATATCTTCTATCCCCTGGTCAAATGTGGTTCGATCGAGAAAAGCTTTGATTAATCGGGGTGGAAGACCAATAGCGTCTATCACGTCGCAGTCTGGTGTCAGAGTTCGGAGAACACCGTCGGTACCAATAACAAAGGGAGCGTTGCCGTCAGAGCCGGAGTCTAGGTTACTGATAATATTGGATAATTCTTTTTGGTCAGGGTGGCTATTGGGGTCGGGCCCATAGCGACTGGTGACGGGCGGGGCTGGGCAAGTCATGTCTTCTTTTAGTTTAGAAGACTGGGTCTTGATATCTTAAGAATTATTGTAGGGTAACATGGAGATGGTCAGGTTTGAATCATAACATGCGCTACGTTAACTTGTTATATGGAAAAGCAATGACAAGGCTGTCGTGTGATTGTCAAGTACCCTGAAACGACCCAAGGGAGACGTGGAAACTCCCTGCACATGATAAGTCTCAATTTATGAGTTCTTTCTTTCAATCAAGAAGTCTCAGCTGTCTCACGTGCTATATTAAACAGGCCTCGGAAAGCAGTACAAGCATCCATACTGCTTCCGATGAGCACACTTCACGTCACCCCGTGCTCAGTTTATGTCCTCGTCCTTGGAAGTCTGCCTACAGTTTGTTTTGTTTCTGTTTGAAACGGCACTGGAATTTCTGTATGAGGGATTGCAGTGCGTCGTCATGTTTAAGAAAGCATCAGGGTCTATACAATGTGCCATCATCCTGGAATCTAATCTGGAGTATGTCATAGAAGGGCCTATACAAAATGCCCTATACAAACGTTTCAAGGACAAAAGCGACGATGGAGTCTGGGCAGCTGCGCGGATGAAAGATAACATCAGCATTGTCGTCTCAGGGTTTGAAGCGTCACAAACAATCCACCTTGTTTTTGGCATAGAGATAGTGCATCTAGAGTGATTTGAAACCTTTCCATGTGCAGCGGTCTAACGACACAGCTCAGCGCTGCGAGTCGAGTATCCAGCACCGTAGTACGTACACTAAAATCCTGTCCCTAAATTGGTGGGTCCTTGAGATCCCGAACGAACTCCAGATCGTATCCCATTTCCATCCTTCGTGGATAATGGCTGATCTCTCGCTTTCTATATATAACGGACGGATATCTCCAGACAAGGTCTATCTCCCCGTTTCTTAACATGCTCTACCATGTTTATTTATTTTATTTTCTTTTATATTATATTATTTAATTTTTTTCTCCACTGACCTGTCAAAATAATTAAGTCCCCGATACGGATACTCCTGTGCGAGCTACTAACTCTAGATGCAATGACCATAAAAAGAGTAAACAGGCGGGCTACCTCAGGAAGCCTAACCAAGTCCTCATCCCGCGTTAGGGCAAAAATCCGGAGGCTGGGACCAAGCAAGTGCCTGGTACCTGGACCCCCTAAGGATTAGCCCGACAGCTTATGTATCAGATACCCAATCAACACGTGCCTGTCGACCCACATCCTCTAAGTTCCGCCAACTAATGAGAGATCCATCCAAGATACGAAGCTACTAATCTCCAATCCGTCCAGCCACCACCAAAAGACTGAAATCAACATGGCTGGGCCACGTCGTGCTACCTCATTTTTTCTCTTATACTGCAGGGTCCCATACATTCCATTCCTTTCTTGCTCCGATATCCCTTGGAATGTGTCTGGGGATTTCGAGATAATCAACATTTATCGATAACCCTATTGAATAGCTTGATTGTTTACCATCGGTCTATTTATCCGATCTTCATCTGTCCTTCTTTACCCCTTCGATCTTAAATTCCGGCGAGCCTCATTCTACTCCTAATCTGCGAGGCAAAGAATTGCATATATATATATCTCTCGCCCACCAAAATGAAAAAGAACATCGCCATCGCCCTCATCATCATCATCCTTTTCCTCATCCTCGCCGTCGCCGGCTTCGGAATCTACGCCATGCAAAACCACATCTCATTCTTCTCGAAGAAGCGAGCTGTCGACGAAGAAAGCGCAGAAGAAGGGGGATAATTCTGCGACAAAATCTCCCGAATAGTGAATTTACTCAACCTTATCTTACGGGCGCACGATGGCGCGCAACTATCTATCCATTCCTAAATACCTCGGGACGACCCGACTCGGGCACTGGCTGGCACCCGAACACAACAAAACATTCCAACCGGAATCTTACCCTTAATTATCTCGGATCCTGCCGAGTCGACTTTCTACTTTACGCTACACATACGACCTGTGAATCTCGGGGCTTGGTTATGGGATCTACGACTGCCATGCGAGGAACTTTTCATGCTGATTATGTTTATGGTTATCTTGATGTTGACGTCTTTATGGTTTGATATGAGTTTATGTGGATTTTGGGTATTGTTTTTTTTTTGCTTTCAAATTGTTGTTATGGACTTTGTTGGAAAAGTATATGGTGTTCATTCATATTGTTCTTGCTATGTGGTTATATATTGGTTTTGGGATACGTTGAGATGATGTTATGATGTGTATATGTTTTTCATGTGGATTGATGGGATTGTATCATATTTTGATTAGATTTTGAGGCAGATCTATTTCCTTTGATGAGATAATGATATAAATTTGATGCTAGGTGTCGATTTTCAGGAGTTGTCGTAGATATAAAGAACTCAAATGTGTATCATTATATTTTATTTTAGCAACGCTCAGCATACATATACAGTCTAACTATCCGATGATTTTCAGCCCGCCCTTGGTCTTTCCAGGCTTTCTGATTCCATCTTGCTTGACCTTGCCTCCGCCGTGGCCGCCTGCCGAGCCACCCCCACCGCCGTGCTTCTTCCCGTTCTTTGAGTTAGCCACCGGACGGACCTCAGTAGTGGCGCGACGGAGCAGGACAGGGTGGGATCCAATATACTTCCCTTGCATTTCCCTCGCGGCTTTGAAATAGTCATCTCCATCGCTGAAACTGACGAAACCATATCCTTTGCTCTTCTGAGTGCGCTTGTCGCGGATGACACGCGCTTTCTGGACGGAAGTGTATTTCACAAACGCCTTCAACAGTGAGTCGTCCGTGACTTCGCCGGCAAGGTTTCCTACGAAAAGACGGAAATGTGCGGGGTCCCATTCTAGAAGAGTCGAGTCGGTCCAGGTCTGGCCACCACCAGCCCGGGCAACGGTCTTCTGCGGCTCGGCTTGGCCTACAACGGGCGCCGGGGTGGTGGCTGCCGTAGCGGTGCCGGAGGGTGTATTGACACCGGAGCCGGTGCCGGATACCGCGTATCCATCTCGGCGGCCAGGAACCTTGCTCGTCGCCTGTGCTTCGTCTCTGTTCGCATAGGCACTTTGCCATTGTGCGATCTGTGCTTCTGTCTCCGGATCTAAACCAGACTCATTGCGCCCATAGTTCCTCCCGTGCATACCATAATTGTTTGCTTGGTCAGCTCCCGCAGCGGGAAAGGGATTCTGAATCCGAGGCACGGACGGACCATATGTGTTTTCATTATACTGGGCAGAGCCATAGTATGAGGCTCCGCTTTGGTAGGTTTGTTGTGGTTGGGAATAGTAGCTACCGTAGCCTGCCGTAGTGGGAGTCGAGTATCCGGCTGAGGTGGCTGGCGGAGCGGATACGACGGGGCTGCTGGTACGGTAGGGTTGACTAGAAGCTACGGAGCGCGGCGCGAATGCTGTGAAAGCATTGTAGCCTGTCCGAGGCCCGCTGCCGCCATATCCATTGCTGGTCCCTGCGGACGAATACGATGGCGCAGCCGAGTATGCGGGCTGAAACGATGCAGGGGAAGGAGATGCTGTGTTTGGTGGCCGCGGTGGCAGCGAAGACGGTGTTTGCTTCAGACCTGGAGGTGGCGGAAAGGACATGATGAATGGAGAGTTCGAATAGAGACGATGGATGTGATGCGCCGTATGCAAATTAGCCAGACACGTACCTTCAGGGCTTGACTGACGTAGCAGTCTCACGCCAGACGTCACGCCTGAAAAGGGTTCTGAGTTCTAATGTAGACGGAAGATCGGTGTCCCGAAGGAGGTTGTATGGTGTCTGAGTTATATTGAGCGGTATTGCAATCTCACGGGATGGTTGACTTGTTCTCAGTACTGGATATCCCTTCGAGGTATGAAGTTGCGCCGAAGGGTCAGTGAATAAGTGACTTAAGAATAGAAAGCAAAATGTGTGGTTATTGATATTAAGGATCGGGATTGTTCAAATGTGAAATTCGAAAAATGACGTTGACCATCCAGATGTTAATCAAGATGCGAACGACGAAGGCGGCTAAGGTTGCTTCAGGCGTTGGAAAAAAAGACCCAAGTGGTCCGCCCGGCTTGCCGTAGAGATAGAGTTATCTACGGAGAAATGATGTTCCTCAGCCACAGATGGTGCAGCCACAGGGGCTTGATCAGCATTTTCTTCATGTCAGCGTCATTGTCTCATCAGCCCCAACGGATTTGCACCCCCACCCTATTCCTCTTTCGGCCAGGCAATAGCCGACCATTAATGTGATCAGGTGGTCCTAAGAGTGGGATAGGTAATCATCCCGTAAGCTCTTTAAATTATCCCACGGCTAATGGGAGTGATTATCTACGGGGGTACACATTGATTGCCGACAGATAAGCCCGAAGAGACAAAATTCCGGAGGGGACAAGGTGAAGTCGTTGGTGTTGAAGGGTCGGACATGATTTGATCCGTGCCCGAATCTGCTTCACCGAAGGTACCTGATTTTCTTTTCTTTTTTTTTGGGGGGGGGGGGGGGGGGGGGGGGGGGGAGTGACTCTGGACTTTCGCTGCGGCGGTTTTTGTTGCTTTTCCTTCACTGCAGCAACGCTTCTGCCCCTCCATGTGCCCCGCCATCGGTACAGCTGCAATGCTCCGTCATCTCCGAAGCAAGCTACTGTACTTTAAAAAAAATAAAAGTCATGTATGTGCCACTAGCTGTAGATTATTTTTGCTTTGAAGGTAATATCTGGAGGTAAAACAATTGACACAGAATGGGCATTGTAGACAAGTTAAAATGATCGTTCTAAAGCTAATATATTTACTTAAATCAATTATCGCATTCCGTGGGATTCCCATGTATACTAAGTACCAACTATTTCACCGGACCGGACGACTCTGCTCCTCATGGTCTTTTACTGCCCCGCCTTTCGCCCTCTTCTGTCCCACCGAATGACGGAAGAGTTGCTCCGTAAGCCTTTTCGGGTCTGACATCTTCGAACTGCTTCTCCCTTTTCTTCCGTCTCTTCTCTCTCCTTTCTTCCTTTCCTCTTTCTCTTACCTATATCTTCATCCTTCCATCTACCTTCTTTGGGGCAGTCATATTGATACTGCTATACATACTACTTCCTTAATACCCCCTCAGGAAAAGTCCTCCCCACTCTCATAATGGCTGATAAGGCAGTGTGAGTAGTACCCTTGAGGTCAGAATGGCCGCCCCTCCGTGCTACATTTCCGATATCGTCCTCGTTAATGGTGGGCGTCGCCCTCTTGACAATGATTCTCACGCTTTTGGCGTGGAAACTTGAGAGTTATGGACCATAGTCCTAAACGATTGGTAGCTCTGCGACAATCGATTGGATCAAGTTCTCTGATTCTCTCCCAATGTCATAGCTTGATATGGGAATGCAACTAGCCTCATACACCTCCCTTCTGTGTTACCTGTTCTATGATTGTCCCCATATCTGCTCTGTTTTCGCCCATTTATTGACAGAAGAATTTACCCACTGACTTCAGCGCCCGCTTGGCCGGCATCAATGTCGGCGCACCGGCGCGCCCTCTTCCTAGTGCTGACTTCGGTCTGATCGGTTTGGCCGTCATGGGCCAGAACCTGATCATGAACGTCGCCGATCACGGTTTCACTGTCTGCGCTTACAACCGCACAACCTCCAAGGTTGACCGCTTCCTTGAAAACGAGGCCAAGGGTGAGATCCCAAACCGACTGATCAGTTGTGGAAGGATTAGCCAAGCTGACCACTCATCAGGAAAGTCGATTGTCGGTGCTCACTCCATTGAGGAGTTCTGCGCTAAGCTGAAGCGTCCCCGTCGTATCATGCTCCTGGTTATGGCTGGAAAGCCTGTCGACCAGTTCATTGAGTCTCTCCTGCCCCACCTTGAGGAGGGCGATATCATCATTGATGGTGGTAACTCCCACTTCCCCGACAGCAACCGCCGTACCACGTACCTTGCCGAGAAGGGTATCCGCTTCGTCGGCAGCGGTGTCTCTGGTGGTGAGGAAGGTGCTCGTTACGGCCCCTCTCTCATGCCCGGTGGTAACGAGGAGGCCTGGCCTTACATTAAGGATATCTTCCAGAGCATTGCCGCCAAGAGCGACGGCGAGGCTTGCTGCGACTGGGTCGGTGACGAGGGTGCCGGCCACTACGTCAAGATGGTCCACAATGGTATCGAGTATGGTGACATGCAGCTGATCTGTGAGGTACGTCATTCTTTAGCATGAACTACTCTGATAACACACAGTATCTAACGTACACTGTGTTTAGGCCTATGATATTCTCAAGCGTGGTGTTGGCATGCCCGTCAACGAAATCGCCGAAGTCTTCGACAAGTGGAACAAGGGTGTCTTGGACTCCTTCCTGATCGAAATCACCCGCGATGTTCTTCGCTTCAACGACGACGATGGCACTCCCCTCGTTGAGAAGATCCTTGACAAGGCCGGCCAGAAGGGAACCGGCAAGTGGACCGCCATCAACGCTCTTGACCTTGGTATGCCTGTCACCCTGATCGGCGAGGCCGTCTTCTCTCGTTGCCTCAGTGCCCTCAAGGACGAGCGTGTCCGCGCTAGCAGCCTCCTCCCAGGCCCCACTCCTGAATTCACCGGTGACAAGCAGGCTTTCATCGATGATCTGGAGCAGGCCCTTTACGCTTCTAAGATCATCTCCTATGCCCAGGGTTTCATGCTCATGCAGGAGGTAAGTCCACTTTAGCCTGGCCCACGTCACATTAGTTTTCGCAGTTACTTATTAGAAATCCAGGCTGCCAAGGAGTACGGCTGGAAGCTTAACAAGCCTTCCATCGCCCTTATGTGGCGTGGTGGCTGCATCATCCGCTCTGTCTTCCTGAAGGACATTACCAACGCATACCGCCAGAACCCCGACCTTGAGAACCTCCTCTTCGATGACTTCTTCAAGGCTGCCATCACTAAGGCCCAGAGCGGCTGGAGAAACGTTGTCAGCAAGGGTGCTCTCTGGGGTATCCCTACTCCCGCTTTCAGCACTGCTCTCAGCTTCTACGACGGATACCGTACTCGGGACCTCCCCGCCAACCTGCTGCAGGCTCAGCGTGACTACTTCGGTGCCCACACCTTCCGCGTCAAGCCCGAGCAAGCCAACGAGAAGTACCCTGAGGGCAAGGACATCCACGTTAACTGGACTGGACGTGGTGGTAACGTGTCCGCCTCTACCTACATTGCTTAAATTAAACGAGGATACGACACTGCGCTGGACGTGAAACTTTACCCTGGACCGAGGTGGTAATAGGATAAGGCAAAATTGTGAGGGCTAGTCGGGCACTCGCAGCACATAGAATGATTATGATAAATTAAAAAGAAATCGGTTCATCACCCTGTATTTAAATCGTTTAGTCTGCTATTTTAGTGATGGAAACGTATTGAATGAATATGTTTTGATGTTGTTCATGATGGATAGCGTGATATCAGACCATGTTAGATGAAGAAAAATAAAAGTATATTGGCTTGTAGAAATCAAGACATGGCTTGTAGCTGGTCAGTTATGTTCCGAGAGTCTCAGGAGTCAGGACTGATGAGGGTATCCGTCGTCACGGTATTATTGTCTCCGCCCGAACTAAGCCGAATGGGGATTGATTGGTCGTGCACCTGAACGTCGACCTCACCCAACTGATCGTTAGTGGGTTAGCTGGCATCCTTTGACGGAGCACTACCACACCTCTCTTTGACTACGCGCCAGTAGTCTGAGAAAGCATCCTCGTCTGCTTGGCCATATCCTTGTCGACGAGCTTCTTTTCTCTTTCCGTGTTGTTTCCGTCGCTCTTTTTATCAGGTCCCCAGCTTCCGGCTACGTCCCACCTTGTTTAATTGGGGCACCAGCTCCTGTTGTTACTGCAAATCGACAGTAACTTATAACCCCGCGGCCGGGAAATTGGCGCTTCTACCACTGCAGAAATCGCCTGGTGTAGCGTATTGTCCCTGCTGGGTTGATTGTGCAAGGCGCTTTTGCTGTCTCCTGAGAAGCAGTTCAGCTGCACTGTTCCATAATCGAAATCCGGCTCTCCGTTTCATCCCAAGTGACAAAGCTTGAAAATTGCTTAGTCTACGAGGGTGGCTTATGGCAGAGAAAAAGCGTCACGGTTCTGGAGTTAGAGCGTCGTCGCAAGGAGCTTCTGGTGCCACGAGTCAGGGAATGGCCGGAGCTATGGTTCCTTTGGAGGTCGCCTTGAGCGGTGCAATTGGTGCACGGTAAGCAGCTACTTCTTTTAAACTTCTGTCTGCTGTGATGGCCTTTTAAAGGACATGATACCCTCTGAACAGAAACCCCTCGTACAAGACAGAAATCTATAGTTTGTTGGTGCTAACTCTATTATTATCGCAACAGCGTTCGCATCACTACCGCCCCGGTCTCTACGACAATTGAGGGAACTCTGTTTACGGCATGCCCGATCACGAACCTTGTTGCTATCAACACTGCCGCCGACACCAAGCAGACCGCAGGCGATTATCATATCATCCCAATCTCGCGTATACAGTCCTTCCAACTTCTCTCCCTCGCTCCATCATCCAACAGCGTGGAAGTGCCTTCTTTCGCTGATGCAGTGCCTCCTGTGCATGCGCTCGACATTCGGGCTCTGAAGACCCGAGAGGCTAATGCAGTCGGTAAACTGCAAGAGGGTGAGGCCAAGCGTGGCAAGGGAGTTACCCGCGAAGCCCAGGATCTGTTTGATGCATTTAGCCGCACTATGCCCACCAGATGGGATGGGACAAGCATAATTGTGGCCGACGCAGTGTCAATCGCTGCGCCGTACCGTGTAGACGACTGTCAGCCATTAGTGGCGGGTGACACAGCTGCCCTAGCCAGAGTGCGTAAAGTGGTATGTGACACTCTTTTCCTCCTTTCACTGAATGTCTTACGAATAAAGCGCTAATTACAAATAGCTTGAAATGGAACGTAAGAAAATCGAGCTGCGTAACGCCAGTGCGACAATTGGTACAGCCAATGCTTTCTCGCGGTCGGTTTCCGCAAAGGCATCTACCAACCCGAACCCGTCTCCAGGGCCCGGAGCTGCTGGACCAAGGAAGGGTGGTTGAATATAACGCTTCCGATTAACTGCCAAAATGAAAGGACTCCTTTCCATATAAGTCGCGAGGGATGAAACTACCCACGAGCGCCACACCGGGAAAGGGGACTATCGCGGCAGAGGGAATGCATACACACCCCTCCATGTGAAGCATACTAAAAGGCTGTGCAGCTACTATTTGAAGAAACCGCGAGGGAGGTACACGTGATATAAACGAAGCAGGGAATATTTTACTATCTAACTGAGAGAATATGCGGGGGGTTGCCGGTGCTGGGATACAAGGCTGCCTCGTGTATGTGTCCTGTATATCTGTAGCCGGGGACTGTCTTGCATCGGATGCGATGAGATGATGTTGGATTGGAGCCTTAACATATGGTTTGGCTTATCCATTAGATTTACTCTTAGAAACAGCTCTTCATGAATGAGATGACCGACTTTGTCTTTATTTATTTATTTATTATTTTCCTCAACCAAGGACTACGAAAGGCATCGGTCAATCCAACTACATCTAACCACAGGAAAACATAGAGAACAAAAAAAGCATTAAAAAGCATAAAAAGCATATCCCCCAGTAAACAATCACCCAAACCTCTCCAAAGAATGCCAACATAGAAGGACTACAATATCCCGACTCCATTAAACTGATACATAGTCGCCCCACGATCACCATGATCTTCGCACCCCTGCAGCTGTTCCTTCCCACTCACCCTACGAAGACACTAAACCCGCGCTAATGCATGCATGGAGCCTGAGTGCCGACGGCGTGTTACCCGTTTGTCTGTCCATGGAAAACCATGCTCAGCATTAAGTGGATGGGTTTCTGGCCGGATGGACCTACTACTAGTACCGTGGGTAGGACAGGAATTGGGGGGGGGGGGGGGACCCTAATCCGGGTGGGGTGCTATTTTGGGTTTTTTTTTTTCGAGGAGGGAAGGTTATGGGGGGATTCCATTAGTTCGCGTGGTTTTTTACTCCTCGGTTAGCCAGCTCTGGGTTGATGGTTGTTGTGCAGGTGGTTTGTAGTGATTGTTAAATGTTGGCTTTTTGTTTGTGTAAGTATTAGGGTATGGACCCAGGAATGAGGTATAGTCATTGGTTAAGGTATCAACGTGTCGTTTGCTTCTGGGCTCGGTATGATAGTACCTGGGGCTTGGGATATTGGTTCGTCCTTTGTGCAGGGATTTCCTTGATAGTTTTCAAGGACTGGGCTTTATGGAGAGTTTAGTAGGTGTCAGGGGGTTTACTTGGATTTTGCTTGGCCTTGAGGTTCACGGGGAACACACTGTTATGGTTCGTGGGGGCTTGGTCTTAAGAAGCAACTCTACGGTCGACTACTACCGGATCGAAGGTGGAAGAAAGTAGCCGCCGAACAAGATGTTCGCAGTTCCAGTGTTGACTGCTACTCATGTTCTTCCGAAGAGCAGGTGGTAGTTCAGTGTTGGTTTTGTAGATTTGACATGTGCGTTTACTTTATTAATTCCCCGGCGTTGACCGTGGGACACATATTGTACTTACTTAACCTTCTGAGAGTGTACTGGAGACTTTCAAGGGGTATGTCTTATAAAAGCCCCGGGATGCACCGATGTGGCTCTTCCGCCTAGATATTTTGGTCTGCCCGGCTCATTGATAATTGCTAGTTTCTCCCTCATCATGAGTTGCTTGCAGATAATATTCAGTTACTTTGCCGCCGAGCCTAGCTATAGTTGCCAGGATTGGAGCCGAGAAGAAAGCGGATGGAAAGGCTATTGCCCATACCCTGCTTGATCTTGACAGGATGCTGCAGAAGCCACTGACCACAGGTTTATTAACCTCACGATCCATTTTGAATACAATTTATTTTGTTTTAATATTTTTCCCCCCGGCATATCGGCTGCCGAGAGGTTCTCCTGGAGACGGCCTGAAGCTCAACAAAACCATTGTCGTCATTTGACAGGTCGAATGAGGTAAGCACCGCTGCTTGCTTAAGCTTGCCATCTGGACGTGCGCCGAGTTTCTTTGTCTATCAGGCAAGCGAACCGGGGAACGGCATCAAAGTCAAAGACTGGTTAGCACATGTCATCCAAGGTACGTACATTCCTTGCTCACTGGGGACACAGCTATGCATATTCTACCACGGATGGTTTCGACCAGGAAATGAAACCACACAGAGATTGAAGATGAAGGTCAATTGATGACCAGCGTTGCGATAGAATACATCATACTTCCTGTCGGCGAATGCAAGGGCGACAATGGCAAACTATGAATGACACCAGCGGGTGGGATGCATGTACAATGACATGATGATGGTTAGTTATCCTTGCTGGCGGCGGTACTTGTCGAGATGGTGATGGAATCACAACATCATCAGCCATCTACTCTTGGGTCAGATATGTCCAAAGCATGGGAGATCGTACCGATCATATGTCATTGTCTGGAACCCAGTGGGTTTGTCCCAGCGACGAATCACAGCCACTGCCAATCGGGACGGGATCAAATCGACTAAGAAACCTGAGCCGGTTCCTTCGCCGCCAAGAAGTCGGTGTGCAACAAGATGGAGTTCAGGCCAAAAACTGATGCCTAATCGTGTGTTGGAGGATTGGGAAGGTCACTTGCAACAACACCAAATATGGTGTATCTCATTCACCCGCTCCAATAGTTCGACCTGCTGTTGAACTTTGAATCGCCGACCCAACCAATGGTGGGATCAACAAGTCTGAGGACCATCGCTCCCAAGGCACCGGCTGACAATAAATGGACGACCCCGGATCGTCCGGAAAGGGACCAAAAAAAAAAACCAAATTAAATTAGCGACCCAAATATCTGCAACCCCCGCTCCCACAGGCGAGATTTCCCGGGAGATGAGAGGTCCAAGAGGCACGATGCCAAAGAAGACCCTGAAGGATGTGTGATCACTATCAAAATCAGTCTAGTAGGAAGTTTGTTGTATAGTTTACCAGTAGTTTGTTGACCCCCTCCCCGCTTTGATTTTATACTATTTTCTTTGATTTGTACCTGGTACCCTAAAATATGACCCCCGGTTGTGGTGTAGATTACTACTCGAGTTGCTAAAGTGTTAGTGCAGACTCAAATTCAAGACGGACGCTCTCGGTCGTATTCGCATCAATCGGTGGCGGCGGTGGAGAGTCCTTGTAAGATTAAGACCGGGAGGGAAAGAAAGTGGATTCCGCGCGATAAGTCAAGAAGTCATCATAGTCATAGCATTTCATACCAACAATGCCGACAGGATAATTTTCATTAAAAATTCAGGAGCCCAGGGCTAGTTCGGGTCTAGTGTCACTGGATGCTCTCTTCCAAAACTAAAACTAAACCGACTGCTGACCTGCAAAACGTCCAAACCACTGCAACTCCTTTCCCTTTTGTTGTCCCAAACCCCGAAATTGCCATGAAATTTGACGCTCCTTACAATACATACACATACATTTTCTTTTTTCCCCGAGTCTGAAAGGCTACTGCGCTGCTGGGTTGTTACTGCTGCTGCTACTCCAACTGCTACGACTATTGCTGCTGCTGCTACCCATCTTATGCTTCTTCCTATCGGTCGCCCTTGCATACTGCTTCTCGGACCTTTCTTGCTCCTTTTGTCTTGATTTCCTTTCCTTTCCTGTCCATCCCTCCTTTCATTTCCCTTTTCTCTCAGTTTCATCTCCTTTGACACCTATCCGGGCCAGCCCTGTTGATTTCCTCACCGATTCTCCTCGTTCCTTGGGACTTCGTGTGCCCCCCTTCCGTGTCCATCCTCAGTTGCTGCGACAATTGAACGTTGGACCACGAGTGTATATTTCACGCTGATCCACCACCGATGGAGTCATTTACATTCTAACAAAAACTTTCTTTTTTTCTCCCCCTTCTAACGACCTTCCTTGAACTCTTCCCCCCCCCTCCTGAAGACCCTCCCCTCGTCCAACAAGCTAGCATTCCAGGATGGGTCTATCTCCCTCGGGAAACCACCATCGCCGACGGAGCTCAGTGCTTACCGGGGGCCCTTCACAAGTAGGCCCGACCGAGCAGAGGGACGACAATCCGCGCACCAATGGCGACCCTATCAACTATAAACGAGAAGAACAAAAAGCTGCCGAGGACGCAGACGTGTCCGACCTGTCGTCGATCGCTGAGAGCTCCGAGGAGGACCTCCAAGATGATGAAGAAACAGGCCTTACCGCAAAGCAGAAGCGCCAGCGACGGCGGCGAAGAAGGCAACGGAAACAGTTGGATGCGCGGATCGCCGGGGTCAAGGGTTCCCAGAGTGATGTATTCTCGGTTGGACTGGCGGATCGAAACGTGATGAGGAGGCTCATGGTCAATGGCGGGCTGATTCTGATGTGGTATTTCTTTTCGTTGGCGATATCAATCGTGAGTACCCTGGTATCCCTGGAACGCAAAGATAACATCCAAGGGACGTGACAACTGACCGTGGCAATCTGTGCTGTAGTACAATAAATGGATGTTTTCCGAGGACGAGGTCGTCTTTCCCTTCCCACTATTTACCACCAGTTTACACATGCTCGTCCAGTTCTCACTATCATCCTTCATCCTATGGATGATTCCTTCGCTGCGCCCGCGAGCGCCTTCATCGTCACCTTCCGGATCACCTATGAGGCAGCAAGATGGGTCTGAAAATAGTGTCGTATCGAAAGTATTCTATTTCACACGTCTCGTGCCTTGCGGTGCAGCAACTTCCCTTGATATTGGGCTGGGTAACATGTCGCTGAAATTCATCTCCCTCACGTTCCTTACCATGTGTAAATCATCGGCTCTCGCCTTCGTCCTACTATTTGCTTTCCTCTTCCGCTTAGAAACCCCGTCGGCCAAGTTGATCGTCATCATTGCGACAATGACCATCGGTGTCGTCATGATGGTCGCAGGCGAGACTGCTTTCAACATTGTGGGCTTCCTGCTAGTCATTGCATCCGCTTTCTTCTCGGGCTTCCGATGGGGCTTGACACAAATACTCTTGCTGCGGCATCCAGCTACGGCGAACCCATTCTCTACCCTCTTTTTCCTTACTCCCGTCATGTTTGTCTCCTTAATCACTATCGCGCTGGCCGTGGAAGGCCCATCTCAGATTGTTACGGGCTTCGTCGCCCTCAGCGACGTTCATGGTGGCATGTTTGCGACATTTCTCCTCATCTTTCCGGGTATCTTGGCATTTTGTATGATTTCATCCGAATTTGCACTTCTCAAGCGTTCATCGGTCGTCACATTGAGCATCTGTGGTATCTTCAAAGAAGTGGTTACGATAAGCGCGGCGGGTGTGATATTCCATGACCAGCTCACACTCATAAATATTGTGGGTCTGGTGATTACCATCAGCAGCATTGGTACCTACAATTATATGAAGATCGCCAAGATGCGTGCTGAAGCTCGGAAGGCCACGTGGGAGCCCGAGCCAGATTCGGACTCGGAGACAGAAGACTCAGACCCCTCTCGAGGTCGTGGAGGATATCACCCCGTTGCAAATCCGGAAACAACTATGCTACGCGCTTCGTCGGATACACGGGACGATCAAAATGTCAATATCACGCCTGATGATTCGATTCTTGGTCGGCGGTCATTCCGAGTGCGAGCCAGCGGTGCCAGCAGCAGCACGCATGGGCTTACCATTTCTACCGCTAACTTAAGTGACCATGATAAAGCCTTCTCGCCACGAGTGTCTGCCCCATCTCCTTTGAAATCAGCGCCACCAGTCGTGGTCTCCGCCGAATCTGAGCTGCAGAAAGCGGGACGAAGCCTTGGTGCGGGAGGTCAGCCTCAATCGTCGCCTGAAAGAGCGTCTTCTAGAGAAAGGCGTTAGGCTGGGTTGGCACCTCGTTCTAGCAGTTTTTAAGTGTTCCATTGTGCTGGACGCCACTGGTATGGCCCGTCCCGTACTTGCGCTTTCCCTCCTCCGTGTCCTGGAATAACCTGGTTGTTTTCGGCCTCGCTTCGATCAAATCAGACTGAACAGGTCGAGGGACCCATAACATCACTTGGATTTCGAATTCCCAAGTGCGATATCGAGGCATAGTGCACTCATATCTTCTTTTATATCAACTGAACACTTCAAGGAGAAGTGCCTTGAAGTGCCCAAGGAGTCTCGCATATATTGGCAGAGTCACTCATATAGACAGCGATTTGTGTGATACCATGTTTACTATATCTTCCATTGAAATAGGAGGTGTATCTACGTCTACCAGCGTTTGGGCCCCATTTTTGTGACTTCGAGTTCTACATACAATACCCAATTCAATTGCAATCCAGGAACTAAATTACCCTGGATGTCACACTTCATTAATGGATTCTGTGGCCTGCTGCTCTGTAGTTAGCATTTTGCATTTAATCTGATTCAGTAGCGCATGGAGCTACCAAATATCACGCGCCATTGCAATTGAGCGAAATTAAGTTGAGTATAAATACACTGTAGAAAAGTAATGAACACTGTTTTTGATTCACATTGTGATGATCAGATCATCCAGTAGCCCGCCACTACTCGGTGTGACTTTGACATCCCTCATCTTCACTGTCATCATTCGAAACCTTGTTTGCTTTGCCCTTCTTCCCTGCTCCGTTCATCATATCCATCAAGGTTTTCTGGCCTTTCTTTCTCGGACTCTTGGTTTTCTTTTTCTCTTCGGCCTCTAGTTTCCGTTCATATTGTTCCTGCTGTTTCTCTCGCATTTCGCGTCCTTCTTCAGCTAATTGAGCTTCAAGAGCACGAAATTCTGGACTTTCAGGGTCCATCCCGATCAGAGATTCAAGGAGTTCAATCTCTCGGGCCCAGACGGAGAGATCAGCGACAGTAGGCTCCTTCGCGCTAGCCGGCCTTTTCGGCTGTTTCTTCTTCTTGTTTTTCGGGGTGTCGGCCGCGCTGTCACTGTCTTCTTCGCCACCTTTTTGTGCGGAACCCTTAGATATCGCGGACACTGGTCGATCGATAGGCGTCTCAAGGACCATCGGCAGTCCCTCGAAGCGGGGTTCGTTCATAACATTGTGAAAAGCTCTAAGGCCCAGGAATCCTGTCCCAATATTTGCATGGAGATCACGTTTGCTACCCCGTGGTGCTTTGGAGTCGTTTAGGTGAAGAGCACGGAGATGCTGCAGACCAATCACGTCTTCGAATTCTTTCATAAAGGCTTTGAATCCTTCTGGCGAAGCGAGGTCATATCCTGCCGCGAAGCTGTGGCAGGTATCAATGCAAATTCCGATGCGGGCATGGTACTCTTGTGGAATCATGGCGAGGAGATCGCGGAATTCAGTCAGTTTGCCGCCAATTGTGGTTCCATGGCCGCACATCGTCTCAAGAACGGGTGTGACTGTTGACGTAGCGGCAAGGGCATTTGTAAGTGCTTTGGCGAGTCGTGCTAAGGCATCAGAGAAATTGCTCTGGTTGGCACTTCCTGGGCTGTTTGCTCAGTTAGCTCCGGCGTGGTGGGGGCGTGTTTCGGTGGGGTGGCGTGTACTTACTGAAAGTTGTATAGGTTGATGCCGAGTGCTTCACAGCGACGAAGGTCATCCAGGAAAGAATCGTAGGCTTGCTTCGCCTTGGCTTTATCTTCTTGTGCCAGGTTGACGAGATATGAGCCGTGAGGAAGGATATGCTTTGCAGCGTCATATTTGTTCTCTATGCATAGACGGCGGAAAGTATCTCTGTGATCATCTTGCAGGGGCGGGTTGTCCCATTTCCTTTGCGACTTCAGGAACAAGGCAAATGCGTTGCCGCCAATATGCATACTGTTGTTGATGGCATTGAAGACACCTTTGGCTGCACTGACATGGGCTCCTACGCACATGCGCAGCCCCTGTGTCCTTGCCCTCAACGGTACCATCTCTGATTCCTTTTCCTTCTTCGTCTTTCTTTTATTTGAAACTGTTCCTGTCACTGCCGTCTTATCATCTGCTTCTTCATGCTTTGTCGCACCTCCCTGATCAAGCTCTGACTTGACGGTGACCTTTACTTCCTCCTCGACCTCTTCTTTCACGGAGAGAAGTACACCGTCCTCGTTGCTTTTCGGTGCACCCTTCTGAGACTGTCTACTCTGCGACTTTCGTCCTCTGGGAGCAACCTTTTCTTTAGCCGGTGAGGGCGAGTTTTGTAAAGCCTCTGTTGATTTGACACGTTTCGATCTCCTTAATGGGGATTTTGGCTCGTGGTTGTCTTCAATCTTTCGTTTATTAGCTCCAGGGCTTTGAGGAGAGCGTGGTGGCGATTGAGAGACAGCCCTGGTCGCCGCTTTACGGGATCCACGGGGAGGCATAGCAGCGTTGTTTAGGTATGCGCTGTTATCCAAGTAGCCTCTGGCTCCTTTGGTGTCCAAAAGCTGATGGAATATCGCGACCTTGCTGATAGAGGTGTCAATGAACAAGAGATTATTCTGCCGGTTTTAATGACGCGTTTGCGCGTAGCGTGACGGGCGACCGCCGCAAGCCGCACTGATGCATACGGGCCCTACTGTAATGGGTCGCTACATTACGATAATGTTAAGGAAACATTATTGCTTGGACATCAGCGATGTTCAATGCCTACATTTTGTAATGTTGATTTTCAAGATGATACAAAAGCTCATTGAGAGTCAGGGGCCTGTGAATTTGGCAATAGTTACAATCAGAGCCACGTACCAAGGGCGCACCACAGGTCTTAAGTCGTTGTTTGATGCAGTAGTTTATGAATGAGATTTAGAATATGAAGCTTTAATCTAAATACCCCCAAATGCCCCAGGCATCCATAAGATCGAGACCGTCTTATCCAAAGTTCCTGGAGCCAATATTGCCCCATATGGTATAACTCCCACGTGATATGTTACCGGGACAACAGGACGAAGGCTGTTTATCGATAAACTCAAGAAAAAGAATCTCCGCTTCTTTTCGATCCCTCCGCAAATCCCTGACGACAATCACCATCCACGACCCTTCGACAAATCTTCGACTGCGACCTTTATCTAGCGATTGATAGACTTGAACAGTTAACTGCTAGGTTATACACTCGATAATTTGCGCTTGGACGCAATATAATCAGTATATCCTGCCGCCATGGCGGCCCAAGAGGAAATCGTCGACTTCGATATCATCGAAAACCAGAAAGAGAACATCCAGTCCCTGCCCGGCGGCCGCTCAGCAAGGGAGCTAGCTCGGATCTTTTCACCAAGAGGCCCCGAAGACAAACTTTACTCTCCATCCCCGAACGACACGAGGACTGTCAACGATGCCATCAGACAAGACTACGAAGCCGAATTGCAGGCAATAGGAGAATCAGATGACCCGCTTGATATTTACGATCGTTATGTGAAATGGACGCTGGACGCATACCCTTCCTCACAAGCTACCCCTGAATCAGGTCTTCTCCCATTACTGGAGCGGGCCGTAAAATCCTTCCTCACCTCTCCCCACTATAAGAACGATCCCCGCTACCTTCGGTTATGGGTCCATTATATCCGACTTTTCTCCGACTCACCAAGAGAAACATTTGCATTCCTGGCACGGCATCAGATCGGAGAGGGACTCGCGCTATTCTATGAGGAATTCGCCGCCTGGCTCGAAGGCGCAGGACGATGGACACAGGCGGATGAAGTGTATAGACTCGGTGTCGACCGTGAGGCCCGCCCTGTTGAGCGACTGGTTCGCAAGTATCGTGAATTCCAACAACGCTATGAACAACGAACACAGGATAATGGACCGTCATCTCCTGCGTTGCCCGCAGTCCGACCGGCACTGGCTGCCAAGGTGGACCCTTTTGCTTCGGCAGCAGCCTCATCACCGGATCCTCAGGCACAACGAGCGGCCCCCGCTGCTGCTGCACCAAAGACCAAGTCTGGTAAGCCAAAGATGGCCATATTTTCCGACACCGACTCGGCAAGCCAGCCTGCTGTCTCTGGACAGACCAAGGGATGGGATAGTATTGGGTCGATGAGCGACCGCCGGAAGGAGAATAGGGTGGAAGCGAAACCATGGGCGGGAGAGACTCTTAAGGCAGGAAAGAAGCCTGCTCCTAAGGAGAAGATGACAATTTTCAGGGACGAGGTGAGTAACGATTTTCTACCTTTTGTTTTCGATTTCCGTATATTTACGATCACAGGACTAATTGGTGGCATGAACCCGGTTTGGTTTACGATTATGTGTATGCAGTCAAATCAGAATTCACATTTGAAAGAGTCAATGCAATCAAAGCATGTTCCAGAGCATCGTGTAAGGGAAGCGATAAATCCGCGTACTGGAAGACGAGAGCGTGTTTTCGTCAACCTTGATGCAGTATATCCTGATTATACAAATCCAAATATTGAAGTCAGCTTCGAGGAGCTGCGAGCCATGCGCCGTGGCTGGATGGACAAGAAATGGCGACCACAAAAAGAGCCTCTGAGACAGATTTCTGGAAATGAAAATTCAGTTGGAGTGGATCCAGCCAGGGCACTACCAGATGAGTTCGATGAAAAGTTGACCATGAAGGATGCAGATATTTCGGCACAGCATATTCCGGAGTCAGATACCCTCCATGAGGCAAAGGCTGGTAAAGCACGGAAATTGAAGCTTCGTGAAGTGAAACAAGAGACACAGACGGGTAAGACTGCTTTGCGTAAACCCCCTGCCTTTCGTGGTAATACTGATCGCTTTCACAGTCAAGATGAAGTTTGACTCTCCGACTGGAGGCAAGATTCGTCGCAAGAGCACAGCCGAGCCAACAATGACGATTCATACTCGTGCCGCCACGGACGAGATCTACAGTATCTTCAATCAACCACTCAAGGCAGAGACAGAGGCAGCCGAAAGTAGCGACTTCGATGACGATGACTACACAAGCGCTGGGGAGAGCACCGTAACGGGACACATATCGGCTGCTTCGAGTGATTTCGGCGATGACGAAAATACGTTTCACAAGCCCTTTGATGAAACCGTTGGGGATGGGTTCGATGATAACACTAGAGCTGAAAGTGTCGTGGACGGTGAATGGACACAGTTCTCCGCTGCCGACGATTTGGCCGGTCTTCGCTCACCGGGCGTCGAGTCAGTGTCGCAACACCGCACAGATGAGAGGGACAGCTTCGACGGCGATGACTTTGAAGACAACCAAAACCGACAAAGGTTTATCCCAGAAATGCCTGACGATTACAACCCACCCTGCGGCCCATACCGAGACCCAGCGATAGTTGCTCAGAATCGTTTGCCCTTCATGACACCTATCGTAGAACAGACTGAGTATTCTCTCGCATCCCTGACAGCAGCCAGAAACCACCTATACAATGCGAAGACTCCGTCCAAGCCTCAGATGGCAGATCTTCTGTCGACCCCACTGATTGATGGAACACCTCGTCAGGGAGATACTACGATTGGTTTGCCTGAAGATGTTGCGCTGAGTCCGAGTGCAAAGAAAGCCCTGTCTAGTGTCAAATCTGCCTCTCCTTTCGGCCGTAAACATAGACAGGGACCGATAATCCACGATGCGCAATGCAATCCCACTGACAAAACAGTCCGGAACACGATTCTCTCAGCTTTGAACCCACCACTAGCATCATACGCAGGATATCACGGTCATATGGAGACGGACGCCCATTATGCTTCTGACATCCAGAAGTTCATGAAGGCTCAGCCAAAGCGTTCCCGAAGCGGTGACGAAGCGTCGTTCGAATTGCCCATCCTTGAGCTTCCCGGTGCAGAGAGAAGCTATATCATCCGGCGGGAGCTTGGAGCCGGTGCATTTGCCCCAGTATACCTAGCGGAGAGTATCGATAGTTTGCCCGCCGATTCTGATGATGAATCTGAAGATAGTAACAGTGGAGGATCGCAGCTGACCAACAGCAACAAATCAGCACGGCGCAAGCGTCGCTATGCCTTTGAGGCCATCAAAATGGAAGTCGGTCCCCCAAGCCCATGGGAATTTTACATGATTCGGACTGCGCATGACCGCCTGAACCAACGACCTGATTTGTCGCGCGCGGTGGACAGTATAATCGATGCACACGAGATGCATGTGTATAAAAGGGAAAGCATTCTTGTGGAGGATTATCGCAGCCAAGGCACTTTGCTGGATCTTGTCAACCTTGTCCGAAATGAGCAAATCATAGGTGGCGGCCACGGCGAAGGAGGCTTAGATGAGGTCCTTGCTATGTTCTTTACTGTGGAGTTATTCCGCACTGTGGAGGCACTTCACTCATGTGGGATACTGCATGGCGACATCAAAGCCGACAATTGCCTTGTGCGGCTCGACGAGAAGGCAGAACCCCCGTCACTCATCGATCTTGGCGATGAGAACGCTTATGATCCACGCGAAATGCATTACTCTCCTCGCGGATCATACGGCTGGCGCAACAAAGGCCTTTCTCTTATCGACTTTGGTCGTGGCATAGATATGCAAGCTTTCCAGCCGTCCGTTCAATTTGTTGCCGACTGGGAGGCCAAGAAGCACGAGTGTAACGAGATCCAGGAGATGCGCCCATGGACTCACCAAATTGATCTCTATGGACTTGCAGGCACCGTCCACGTTATGCTTTTCGGAAAGTACATCGAATCGTCCCCTGTCCGTCAAAGTGAAGGCGCATCTCCCAATGGGCCTAGAACGTATCGAATCCGCGAATCCTTAAAACGGTACTGGGAGCGGGGAATCTGGAACGATGTCTTTGATCTCCTTCTGAACCCTAGTGCAGCGCGATGGGTTCAGATGGAACTAGAAGGAAACAACAACCCCGCTGCAACCCTGTTCGATGAGAACACGCCCACGTCGCCTATCCTCCCCGTTGTCAACTCCATGAGATACGTCCGCGAGAAAATGGAAGCATGGCTAGTGGCCAACGCGGAAAAGAAAGGCCTGGGTCTCCAGCTCCGAAAGCTCGAGGCTATCTTTAACGAGAGAAAGAAGAAGCTCGAAAGATCTTGATTCTGCCTCAGCTTGACTTGACCTGTCTCTCGCGCCTTGTATCTACTTTTCTCACGATTCCTTCATGATTCTCTCTATACCCCCCCTCTTGTTTTCACTCCAGCGTTGGCGTTTTGGTCGATGTTCTTTTTTCTTGTCCTGTACTTAACTTCTTTCTGGCCAGAACCTCTTTAATATTTGTTATTACATTTAAGTTACAGATTTGCACACATATGATTAGTAGTCGGTATTCGAAGATTACTTGGTTAAACTCTTGCCTTACCGAACGACTAAATAGTGAGACTAAATCCCATGATTTTACCAAACCCTAACCCACCTCCGTCACTCCCGGACTTTTCTCTTCAATACCAGGTACGGTACAAGGTACAAGAGATACTACAAAGCATCTTACCAAATTACAATAACTTCACAACAGCAACAATCCCCCCCCAAAAAAAGAAGTATGTAAAAGAATGATCTCATTTCAAATATCAAACGCTCAGGTACTTCAAGACATCGGCTCATCCCTCATGTCATCATATCAAAAACGTCTGGTTCGGTTCAGTTCATCTAAAGAATGCAAGATGCAAGAGAGGTTGAATGAAAGCCACAGCAAAATGAAATTGAAAATGGAAATGGAAATCAAAATGAAGCAAATAAAAGAGAAGAGAAGAAGAAAAAGGCTAAAATGTAATGGTAAAGTAATGTAGTTCTTTCAGAGAGGGCGGGAGAAAAAAAAGTTAAGTAGTCAAGAGATTGGCTTCGGTTAAAAACTGATTTTCGGATTTTCTTGGAATAGATTTGAGTAAGTATAGTAGGTTGGTCAGATTGGGTTTAATGCAATAGGATGATGAAAAGAAAAATGAGAATATAGGAAGAAGAAAAGAAAAAAAAAAATTCAATCAGACTGGGACTGAACTGAACGCTGCACAAGGCCGTTAAAAACGCTTTCGTCACTCAGCAGCATCATGGTCGTTTCGTCTATGTCGTTTCAATCAATATCGGCGTCTCTCCATTCCAATCATCACGCATGCTGAGAAAAGATGCAACACTGCTCATCATAAGACAAAACAAACGGCGTGATGATTTTTTTTTTGCAAATGCTGGTGGAGGGGATTCCAATGGGAGATAGAGGAAATGGGGAAAGATGAAGACGGTTCAAGGATAGACGTGGGTGGGTGAATTTTTTAGTTTTCTTTTTTAGTTTTCGGTTGATGTAGTCTGTATTTTGTCGATGTATCTGGTATGTTGAAGAGAATGAATTGGTCGGTTTGGAGAAGAAAAAGAAAATTCAGAGAGTGTATGAGTGCATATTCGGTGGAACCCAATGAAACGAGACCGGAGAATGTTGTCAATGCAGCATGGGGCATGCATGCTATCCAACGGGGCCGTACATTGGGTCGTTTGATATCCGATGTTGCTGAGAAATAGTAAAGAAAGAAAAGAGAGTATTTGATGTTCGAATATAGGAGAAAATGGGAAGGAAAACTGAATTTCTGTCGGCTCGGTTGATTAGTCGGCCAAAGTTGACTCGCACATCAGTGTTCAGCTTTGAAGCATAACGAGGCCATTCTGAACACACTGGAATTGTCACGCAGTCCGACATCAAATTGGCATAGGGCTTGCACCGTGGGATAGCCCAGATGTCAAAGCTAATCTCGAAATTGTCAAGGTTTTTGTTTCTTTTCGGCATTTTTTTTTATCATTTTGTCGTTGTTTGTCTTAGATTGTGAGAGCAGGAGAATGTTGTTCTTTTTTTGTTTCGTTTTTGTCTTTCAATATCATTAGTCGTTAATGCCATTGCTGTCATTATTCGCTTGGCCTACAAAAGCCAAGCCGCAGTAGATCGTCCAGGTCATTATTCAAGGAGTAATTCGAAGTCGACACGGTAATCAAAACAGATTCCTGAATAGCCAATTGTGCTCGGGCAAAGTAACACCAGGCTTATTGTCGTGAGTAAGACATGTTCAGAATCTGTCTCCGGATCCGCTCTGCATCCGATAGACCAGGTTCAGTTGGATCGTATGGCAGGGTATTCGACGTTCCCTGGCCGCCAACTTGAGCTGTCTGTCTGGCCTGAGGCAGCAGTCCACGTGCGAAAGGCTCCGAACGGGACGGTGCATGCCTGATAAATCTGGCCGGCGAGTCGCCGGCTCGTTTAAGTGGGTCAATCTTGAAAGGTGAACCAAGTCGTTTGATAGCCTCCCCACTAAGGTTCCGCAGGTGAGGAGCGGGCTTTTCCTCGCGATGGCTCTCATCATTTCTAGATGAAGACGATGGCGGGGAAAAGAGCTGATCAAGGCCTCCAGAATTAACCGAACTCATAGTGGCTCCACGGTTTCGAATTCGTACGCGACGCTGGCCAATGTCATTGAGTTTTCCCTGTCGGAAGAGCTCCTCTAAGTTTTGTCGTGTTTCTTGATCGCTCGGAGATTCCACGGCTGCCATTGAATCGCGAGCAACATGATGGTTGTCCGCATTTGAGAATAAGTCCATACGGGGAGGTGACCGCAACCGAGAGCCTGTAACATGGATTGTTTCTCTTCGAGCTCTAGGCGTATGGCGTTGGACTCGTTTCCTCGAGTTATTAGGACCCCACGTGTGATAGGTAAACGGAGATCCCAGTCGGGGTGCCATCTCCCGTTCATCAAAGCTAAACGGTCTATTTGCGAATGGGTCGACCGCGCCATGAGGAACGTTACATGGTACGGGCTGACTGAACCATTCGCCACTGTTACTATTTGGCGGTTCCTCCATTGCCAACTGTGTTAAGGGCCCAGGAACTGAGCTGGAGACAAGAGATATACCTAGATCGCGCGTGGCGTAAACTGCCGAGCTACTTGTGGAGGCCTCTGCTTGAGACGATTCTCGCGACGAGCGAGAGACCATGTCCAAGGCAGGTGTCGGGCTTCGGGACATCATCAGTCTTTGGTAATGAGGCGCAATACAGAATTTCCTCTTGCACAAATATTTTAATCTCCTCCTGGTCGACGCCTCCGATTTAGGCCATATGTTCTTTGGGGTGTCAGTCTTTGGGGTTGGTGTTGAGTTACCGCTTACACATTGTTGCGACGTGGAAGGAAGCTGTTTGGTAAGTCTGCAACGCATTCTTTCCCACGTCTTCTTTGCCTCTCGCGCGACTCGGTGAGTGACCCCCAATGGCGGAATACTTCCCGGTGTCATCTTGAAGGGGGTGATTGTAGGATCCTGGAGGTAAATCTGATACGTATTCCATAAGTGATTGTCCATATCCCTTGTCCATCGTTCTCGAGTCGGGGGTTTGTTCCGCCGGAACTTGGGCACTGGAGTTGATTCCACATGTTTTGGCTGAATTTCAAGGAAAAATGGGTCAAAGCTATCACTTTCCATGCTCGTACAGCTTCCACCCATTGAGCGCCGAGAGGAAAATGTTTCAATTGACGAGACTGAAGAATCAGAACAGGCAGAGCCAGGGCGTTCGATGGTCTCCTCTATAGTCTGAGAATCATCCGTTGACCAATCTTCCGTAGACTGATCGACTGGGGCTGCACGGATCTGGGCAGGTGGGGTCTTTAACGCTACGCGATCCCGCGGAGGGGCCAGAAAGCGGTCATTGCTTGTGGGTATGAGTAGACATGACTGAATGTCTGTCGCATCATGCGAAGAAGAAAATTCAATGGACGGTAGCGGAATGTCTGATGGGTTAGGGTGGAAAAGTTTGCGATCATATTCAGCCTGCGCAAAAACATCTGTCCCTGAGCGCACACGGGACCTGCGCAAACGACAACTAGAATGGCGCGGCGGCGGCGGCGGCGGAACGTCCAGCTGGATTGAGTTGCGTTCCGGAGTCCTGGGCTCCCCTATTGAAGGAAAAGTGAAGTCTTTCGGCAAGGTGCGAGAAAGACCTTGCCGTCGGTGAGTCATGATGCGCGGCGTTCCCGTCGTATCTCTCACCGGTCTAGAATCAAGCCGGGTGGCGATGGTTGAAATTGTCGGTTGATTCAGTTGTCTCAGTTCCAAACTTCCTATGCCAGTATCATTTCGCTTCTTTTAAAGCTTTCGCACGTCCTGAGTGGTATAATCTTCGGCGTCAAGTGAAGTGCGGACTTTTTGATCCAATATCGCACACGTTCTTTAACCCAATTGAATGCGCACCCGAAATTCCTATCCTAGCAGTCCACCAGTAGTTCGTAAAAGTCAATAGGGGTGAGGTTCAAAAGGAAATGTCTTGGTTTTCGTCAACGGTGCAGCTTCTTTGGTCAAACTTGAGGTGAGGTTGACCAGGCGCGTAATTTCGGGGGGGGGATTCGTTTCGTTAATCGTAACAACAAGTATGCGGAAAACAAACAAGGAAATCAAACTCGTCAAGGTGTGAGTGGTCGGAAGGATAGCAAGCGATCGTATTTGTGTGAATGTCGACGCGATGCGATATTATCTTGACTTTTGATCACATCTAAGGGCTCCCGCGCTCCATCTGGTACCTGAAGATAGCCGGGACTATAGAGAAGGGAAACCCGTCATTGACACAAAACGCCAGACCAACACAAAAGAAACGACAAGGAAATTGAAAGGGACGGAATGTACGAGCCACGCGCTCGTAGGCGAAAAAAAATAAATCAAGGAAAAATAAAAAGGAAGAAGCAACAAATGGTTGTGCACGAGGAAGCGAGGAGGAAAACGGGGAGAGGAAAGGGAGGCAGGAAAGGGAACGAGGACGGGACGGGAGGATCACGCAGAGGGGGAACGCCTAAGGCCGTTGGTCCCCCAAAGCCTAAGGCGCCGGGACAGCGCGCAGAATCTGGCGGTGCGCAAGAGTGTTCTTTGGCTTTGCTTTTGGAACCGTCTCCACTCAACGGAGCCCGACTCAGGATCGGAAAAGGAACCACGTCAAGCACTAACAGCCTTAGTTCCAGAGGTAATTAGCTGGCGTCAATGCTAATTAATTATTTGGAAACGTCGAATGGTCGAAGTACAGGAAGTATAGTATTGATGTCACGTCCAAGTCCGCATCAGCCATAGATACCGATGATGTATGTTATCAGTGTGAACAGGATACCTTCCCCTACTAAGGGACCTTCTGGTTATTTAATCGATGCAGAGGGAGAACTTTGCCATCGAGCAAATCACAATGCGTGAAATGGGGAAATTTCCAAATAAATTACGGATCATGCCTTGGTTTTGTGGAATGCGGAGAATTGTTACTGCTCAAGTCCGCCATCCGACTCGACTGCTTCTTTTTTAATTTTTAATTTTTACTCTTTTGCCATCAACCTTTAATTTTTGTTTTTTCTTTAATTTTTACTTTTTCCCCCTCGATGGCAAAATGCAGATTGACCCAAGAAAAGACAAATCAAAATATATCGAAAAAAAAAATCTAGATACTACTATCTTGAAATCTGCAGAGAAGAATCTCCTCCGGTTTCTAAAAACAGGGACCTCCTCCACTCACAAATTAACAAGCAAGCATCAGTACTAGTGGTAAGCGTCAGATGTACTAGTAACTGGCGGGTCTTCTTCCACCGCCTCACCGCGTTGCCCAACCATTCCATCGAACAAATCATCCGGAGTCAGTGATGACCTCAAGTTATGCGGCACGAACTGGATCATAATAAATACCTTGCCCACTTGAATGTCTAGGATGGTTACACCCCTGTTGATTTCGTCCTTTTTGAGTATTATGGTTATTACTGTCTCTCCCTCGTCTCTGAGTCTACCGTTGCGTGGTATTTCCCCCAACTGTAAGGGTGTAGGTACATTTGGGGGGGATGTCCACTACAACCACTGCTGGCGAATCAGTTCACCGATCAGGAAGAATTATTCGTAGTTTTATTACACCTCGTTCCCATTGGGGGGATGCATGGAAAATCACACTGTCAGGGAACCCTATTGATGTGACCGACGTGTGCGTATGGCTATCAGATTATCACTTCCCAAATTTCACACAACGTCAAGTGATCTACATCCAGTCATTGCAGAAGTTCCGACGAGAGCTCTCTCCCAGGAGTAGCCAGGAAAAAATGAAAATTAAAAATAAGGCAGAAAAAAAAAAAAACTTAGATCCAGGAAACCGTGTGATCAGAGTCGGTGGCTGGGAGAAATTTTCGGGCCAGGAATTTCGGAGTCACGCTGAGTGGTTCGTGCCAGTGTCATCAGAGAGTCCAAGTGGTCTTGGAAATCTCGAACTCCAGTCTCATGCAGAAGCGTACTCCACCACCGTCACAGACGAACCAACAGAGACTGGGCTTGCATTAGTCTTACCACACCCGGCATTAGGAGGATGGACAGACGCGACTAACCGCCTCGCCGCCGGATTGAGACGTTTGGATCTATCCCCGGAAGCACGAGGTTCACCAGAGGGTGCCGGACATGTCCTGAAGGGTAGAGGTTGAAAGAAGGGGTCAATGGCCGTAACTGCCGTTGTGCCTAACGAAGACGGCGGAAAAGCATTGACATGTGCCGATACATCTCTCTTTTTTTTTCGCTTATCGCCCATCGATTCCGAGTCCCACCGCTCCAAACGCGTGGGAAAGTGGGGTGTCGCGTGTCAACGCGTCTCTCGCGCGGACTACGCGCGACAGGTAACATTACTGTATTCTTCTAGGCTTTTATCCAATCACATATATGTATCTTCTCCCATGGTCCACTAGTACCCTAGAATTTACCAACGGGTTACACGAACTAATCTCATCCCAAAGTAGTTTAAGCCGTTAGCGGGAGGTTACCTGAGGCGGCTAACCTTAGTAGGCTTCTGTTCCTGAGCAAAATCGGCACTATCAACCACTTCTCCATCGACTAAAAAAGCATGGACCATATAAACAACAGTTCTCCTCTTTCAATCTCCAAAAAAAGAACCTCCAAAATCCAGGAGGCTGGGGATGGAGTCCATACGTCCATCGCTTAGACCCTATGCAAGAACTAAGTGAAAAATCCACCGGATTAGGCTAACAATATCAGCCCCCAATACCTCGGTGGCCTCGTCTAAGTTTTGGGGGACGGGAATGGATGTTAATTTTAGTACATGGAGGTCTAGGTCTCCATAGTGTATCCATACGCAGAAGATAGCTTCCATTTAGCTCGAACCCACTCGGGATGTTACCATAGTTCAATGACACTTGTTATCAATTCGGACGACGCGTCGATATAAACAATGCAGAAGTACTGTTTACTTCCTTTTTCGGGGTTACTTTTATTTTTTGATTCTCGCCGCCAATGGAGGCCAGCCCAACATGCTGCATACTCCTTACCTCTCATGCAAATGCACCGGTACGTTTTAAACAATTGCAGTTAGAACTATGGCCACAGCTGCAGTGATTTACCCATGGATTATGAATTATCCTATGTTGGAATTGCATATGCGAACCCAACTTGGTAGTATATAGTGTACGCAATGTAGACATACCCATCTGCAAGTTATCATAGTAGGCACTAATGTTGGTCGAGTAAGTCCAGTGTCGTTTATTATCGAAGACAACACCGCTGTTAAATGAGATCGTTGCGACATCGGGTCTCATGCTCAGTATTAAACCTCCTTACGTGCTTTGTTGCCCAACTGTTGGAGATCTTGTCCTCTGGTGTCCCGCACATGCATATGGTTGGCAGATGGAGGGAAAAACTTGATTACTCCTTACTTTCCGCTGTAAAAAAGATCCTATTCTCATCGTCTCTGTACAGCCCCACAGCACAACACTTGGCCTTCAATGAGAGGAAAGAAAGACATCAAAGAAAGACAAAAGATATTCATGCCACATCAAGAAAAGACATCCAAAGTGAAGAAGGTAATAACTAGTCAGTGGTTCCCTCTTCCAACGCTGACAAGTCAATTTCCGGCTGTCGTGACTTATAAAGTAGTTTCACCGTGGGGTTGGACATAATTTCAGTTCCGTGCAGAATCGACTGGGGCCGGTCAACGTGGTCGGCAAATCTCCAGTCGTATTTCATTAGCAGGTGTACAAGGAGAATTTTGATCTCGTTATTAGCGAAGAAGCGGCCAGGGCACGCATGCATGCCGTGGCCGAAACCCAAGTGTTCTGGACTGGTAGTTACGAACTGATATCGATGTTCGTTGCCAGGTACCTGGCGCTTGTTGTAAAACCGAAAGCCGTCATACACCTTGGCGTTGGGATAGACCGTCTCATCTTCCATAGTGTGGCCTGACATAGTTACGTTGGCACCTTTGGGGATATAAGTTCCGTCAGAGAGCACGAATGACTCTGTTGCAACGCGATTGAAGAAGGCTTTTCGCAAAGGAGCACGTCAGCAGGCTAATACTACAAGCAGTTGAACAGGACAGACGACTCCACAATCGCTTACCGATAGATATAGGATTGATACGTTGACTCTCTTTCATGACACTGTCCATCAACTTCATCTTAGAAAGACTGGGCTTCTTCAGGATGCCGTCTTCTTCCACGATAGCCTTGATCTCGTCTCTCAATGGTTGGATGTATTCCGGATGGGCCGTCAAGTCATACATTACATTCGTAAGCATATTCGACGTCGTGTGAATTGCCGCCACAGAAAGAGCGATCTGCGTTACTGTTTCGTCGTAGGGTCGGCCTGCAGCAACCTCCCGAAACCAATCTAGGGCATCTGTATGCGTTCTAGGGGGTTTATCCTCTGGCAGTGTACCTTCTCGGATCATGTCTCTCCTATTGATCTCTTGTTGAACAATCTCAGCTGCCACCCTTTTGTGGTGTCGAAGCTTTTGCATCGATGGCAGAAGCCAGTGTATGAATGGCCTAGAAACTGCTGGCCAGTCTCTGAGTTCACGAGCCGCGTTGAACGCATCAATGGTGTAATTGACTGATACATTCAACCATGCTTCATTCCGACATATCTTCTCTCCCATAAACACCAGCGACGACACACGAGCCACAATATGCGGGACCTCCAGTCCGAAAGTGAAGGGTTTCCATTCTAGCGTGCAGCATTTACCATCAGTGAGTGTCTTTCTAAACTTTGCTGTCATGCTTCATACCGTCGGATCCAGGTAGTTTGTCCGTCAACACAGCAGCAGTTTCCTTTGACAAGGGAATAGTTAACTGGCCTACAGAAAGACAACGTCATTAGAAACAAAGGCAATTTCTTCGAGCAACAAACCCATACTCAGCATATGCGTTAATTTCTTATTGATCACTTCTATGCCGATTGTTGGATTCGTTTGGTCGCCAAAGGGTTCGAACCCCCGTATGGTTGCACCAAAAAAGAGCTGAGATTGTCAATACTTGTCTTTGCCGCTGCTAATAAGTGATTACCTTTTTAACCGCCGCCCTGAAGTCTAATTGCGGATGGTTTTTCAACTCATCCGCATAACAAGGGTGCAGAACTATGGTCGGACCAGAAGTAAACATGGCCTGAAAGACGGTTCTGCCCTAAAGCTAAGTGTCAGTGTCATAAATCTCCTCTTGTCTTTCTTCGTTCGAGGATAAGATAAGACTCGTCCGATACCTGACTAAATCCTTGCACCATCAGATCCTTTGCAGAGGTGACGAAGAGCTTTTTGGCTTTGGTGTTCGAGATCTCCCATCTACTTCTCCCCACAAGGGGAATTTTACGGTATGGCAAGCCATCCGCGAGTTCTCTGTAAAAGTTGGACACAAATATCAGAGTCAACGCCACTGCAATACCTTGGAAGAAGTAATGGCTCTCAAGAATTTCAGCAAGTGCAGGCATCTTGTAATAGCTTTCCGTGCCAGTCAATCAGAGAATGTGCCCCTGCCCTCTTTCTTTTGATGTGGCCTTATATACCCACGCTAAGCACACAACTGCCCTCCAATTGACTGACTCTATAGCCCCCTTTGCACGGAATGAGTGACATCCGAAGTGGGGATATATTCGATACGTTGAATACGACGAAGTACACCACAGTAGCTCCGCCGGCTGCCGACGATGGTCGAAACTCTCAGCCATCCACCCTGTCAGACCCTCCCCGCATATTATTTCTTCGTTTGGTGCATGGGGGTGGCTTTCTGGGCGGAGAATGATGATAGGCAGTTTGATTTCCTAAATAGGCATGTCGTTGTGTTCAAGTTGTCTTCCATATTGCGCCGCATGGACAGCGGCAACTTTTTGAGGGATTGGTCGTAGGGTTTCAGATGTTCACAGCATAATTTTATGCCCGTGAATGTTCAACACTAGCTCCATCTTGTTGCACATACTTGGGACGGGAGGAGCCACCGTGAGTAGTTGTATCTAATATTAAGATGTCCCGGATAGAAAGAAGTGGGTCGTACGGCAACTCTGAGATGACATACTGAATCCCCCTGATTTGTTCGCTTGGAGGGATCCCTGCCCAAGTCTCCCTCATTGTCTTCTAATCGCAAGGTAATTGGGTGAAGACCAGCGCTATTAACCAAGCGAGCGGTGATCCTCAACTATCGAGTACACATTGTAGCTCATTTTCACTAGTGAACTTTCCGAACTGCCCAATGGTCTGCGGTTTGACCCCACTGGAGCAAGGGGGGAATGGTCGGTCAAGGACTCGGAAACGAGAGCACAATAAGCGGCGACCAGAAGACATGCGACGCAAGAGCACCTCATATCATCCCGAGAAAGTACCGCAGGATCAATTGCGCAGGTGTCAAGAGCATGTTGATACTTCAGGCTTGGTTGGCGGTCAAGAAGGGAGGTCATGTGTCTTATCACCTTATCGATATCGATATCGCGTGATGCCAAGACCCGCATGCAGTGGTTGTATTGCGGGGGAAGCTCCTCGATATCTTTAATATATCCCTGGTCCCTCATCTTTGTCCTTAGTGTGGCTTGAATCGCTATCGCGTACTGTGATACAGAGACGTTGTTTCCACGCAGATCCCCTAACTCTCCTTAATCTACCCACCAGTCATGGGAGACTTTGGCCCACCCGTAGCGGTACCCGAGACGGAGGTACCTGGTCTTGCTCCGTCATCTTTGACAGATCCAGATGAAGTCTCGGTACTAGTGACAGGATTTGGAGTAAGTTGAGCTGTCTTATACTTGGCTTGCGATTCTTCGATCGTCTTGGCTTCCGATTTTTCCTTCATGCTGACAACATACTAGCCGTTTAAAACCAACCTCGTCAATGCCTCATATTTGATTGCCTCCTCTCTACCACAGTCACTTGACCTTCCTTCGGCGAAGCCGTCTGGATCCGGGCCTGCTTCTCGCCGAATTTCAATTCACGTGCACCCATCTCCCATTCCTGTCGCCTACTCAACAGTGCGAACAGCCATTCCAGCCATCCTAGAGGATTATGCCGAGTCCCATGGAGGTCGACGACCAGACATCGTGCTCCATATGGGCATAGCGGCCACAAGATCATACTATTCAATTGAGACCAAGGCACATCGAGATTCTTACCATTTGTCCGATGTCAAAGGCAGAATCGGTTATGAAGATGGAGAGAAGGTATGGAGGGAGCACCAGCTCCCGCCAGTGCTCCAGGCTGGTCCTGCGACGGATCCCACAGGCATAGTACAGAAGGGTCTCAACCCCCAGCCGCCCAATGTCGACTTCCTCAGCACATGGAAGTCCTTTGTATCTCCCGGCGCAGACGTTCGGATATCAGAGGACGCTGGACGCTACCTCTGCGAGTTCATCTTTTATACAAGCCTGGCACAGGCGTTTCAACAAGGCCAGCACAGAAACGTTGTGTTCTTCCATGTGCCTGGATCTTGTGCCGACGAGGACATTGAGAGAGGGGCAGATATTGCCGCCGGATTGATCAAAGCTCTTGTAACAAGCTGGGCTAGCGGGCAGGTATAGAGAGGCATCCAGGTTGCTAGTATCTTTTTGCAAAGCAAGAACATGAGCACTGGGCGAGATATATACTTGCATTTCTATGGCGCGGTGCACTATCCGGGTTCCAGATGCGCTTTTGGTTACAGTCACTCAATTCTCGAGTGATCATTTGTTCTTAGGGGACTACTTTCCCTGGGTCGTTCACGTTGAGTTATACATGTTTATCAGGATTCGGATACATTATCTACCCTCTGACTACTATTGATGAATATAAACAGTTATCGAGCCTGATATTTGTTGTACCGTATCCGTCTGTGTAGATTTTTCCGGCGGGAAGGATTTCAAACGACTTCTGACGACATTCATCAAATCCCGAGACCGATACAAACACCGAGAGCATGAAGCGGGAATCTGCGGAATCAAGTATAAGGGACAACGGCCACCAGCCCGAAGCCGCACCCACCGGAAGGTGGATCCCAAAGCTTACTCATCCGTCTCCATAGGCCGGTCACTTTCCAACTATAAAAAAGACCGCGAAACGTAGTCTATCTACAGCACGCAAGCAAAGCCCGCATATAGAAAGAAAACAAGCCAAAAGCAAACGAAAAGAAAAGAAAGAGAAGAAAAAAAAATGCTAGACCTTGACGCCCCCAAAACCCTCACAATAGCGACGGTTCTAACCCTCCTAACCATCCCCCTGCTATACCCGCAAATCCCAAACTGGCTGAAAACCAAAGTGCTCCCCAACACGCAGAAAAAGAAGCACCCCAGCAGCGAAATTACGTCTCTGAGAGTGTACCCGATCAAATCATGCCGCGGCCTCAGCTTGGAGAAGACAACGCTGCACATGGAAGGCCTAGACCTCGACCGGCGGTGGATGCTCATCGACGCCAACACGCACGATTTCCTGACCATCCGGCAGATCCCGCAGATGACGCTCATCAACACCGCTCTCAGCGCGGACAGCCAGTTCCTGGTGGTTACGTTCACGGGCGTTGCTGACAAGGAGGTCCGCGTGCCCCTCCGCCCAGATGCCGCGTGGCTAGACGCCCACACGACCCTGGGCCAGGTCAAGATCTGGGACATTGACACGGACGCCTACATCTACGGGCCGGAGGTCAATGGCCCGTTTAGCGCGTTCCTGGGGCGTGATGTCTGTCTCGTTTATAAGGGCCCGACGCCGAGGGTGATGCGCGGCAACGGGGACCCGAGGCTTCTGGGAAGGACGCAGAGTGTGAATTTCCCCGATGTGCATCCCGTGCTTGTTGCCTCGGAGGCGTCGATGGCGGAGCTGAATTCTCGGCTGGTGGAGAAGGGCGTGGGCCCGATTGGCGTGGAGCGGTTCCGGGCTAATGTCATTGTGAAGGGGGGTGAGCCTTGGGTGGAGGATGAGTGGAAGGTTGTGAGGGTTGCTGATGGCGCAGGGAAGGTGCTGGAGTTTGATGTCCTGGCCAGGTGTGCCAGGTGTCAGGTGCCGAATGTGGACCCCGAATCGGCGGAGAAGCATAAGACGCAGCCGTGGGATACGCTGATGAGTTATCGGAGGGTGGATGAGGGCATGAAGTATAAGCCTTGTTTTGGCATGCTTTGTGCGCCCAGGGGGGAGGGGGCCTTGGAGGTCGGGATGAGGTTTGATGTGCTTGAGGTTACGAACGAACATCGGTATATTAAGGGGTTTTAGGTAACTGGCTGGATGTATGGGTGGGTGGTGGTTTGGATGTTACTAGCTAACGATGGCATGTTCTCTTGGTTTGTGTGTGGTCAATGTCTATGTTTGAGATACCTTTTGATTTTTGTGTCCGGGATATGTTGGACTATGTTACAATATCATAAAAGTGGCTGTTTTGATTAAAGAAACCTATGTACTAGTCTGGGAGACAA
This sequence comes from Aspergillus pseudonomiae, assembly GCF_009193645.1. Taxonomy (NCBI): domain Eukaryota; kingdom Fungi; phylum Ascomycota; class Eurotiomycetes; order Eurotiales; family Aspergillaceae; genus Aspergillus; species Aspergillus pseudonomiae. Next base: position 188,062 of record NW_022476036.1, on the reverse strand, counting down.
GGAAGCAACGCTCAGTTCTTCATCTGCTTGCTGGCGGAGACACACCAGTTGCTCCACTCGCTGAAGAACAAAGGCTGCACATGGCATTTCTTGCTCAGGAACTGCTGCTTTCGGGTCTCGGCGTAGACATCCACAATGCCCGAGATGTTGTCCTTGTCGTGTGCGACGAGAACCTTAACCATAAGAAGACTTGCCAGGCTGCAAGACGAAGCATGCGAGGGCGGGCCGCTGTGGCTGGCTTCTTTGTGGATCGAGTTCAGGAGTTCCCAGGCAGGCTCGACGGATTCTAACTTGGGCAGAGCAGAGCCCTTGCACAGTCTCGTGTAATCGCGCAGCACAGAGTTGGCCTTGTTCGAAATCTGCTTGACGGTAGACTTGCGAGTAAGACGCAGAAGAGGGAGAAGGAGATCGAGAGCCAAGAGTTTCGAGTGACATTTCTTGACGTAGATCTCAAGAAGGTCAAGAACACGGTTCTTGAAGTTAACCATGTTCCCCTTGGCGTCTTTCTTGTCTTTGTTTTTGCTCAGGGCATCCCGGCGTGCCTGGAATACCTTAGCAAGCTGCTGGTCTACCTGTTCCATCTCATCGTCGTTCATGTCGGCGTCTGAGTCTTCCTCGTCATCGTTCAGGTCTTGGTTTGCACGGTGCGGTCCGAGTGCTTCGGCAAGCTTGGCCTCGAAGATAGCCTCCTCGTCCTCGTTTCCGTCTTCTTCCTCTTCGGGTCCTTCCTCCTCGTCTTCGTCATCGTCATCGTCTGAGCCCTCTGCGTCAACAACTTCGACGTCGCTGTCGTCTTCATCAATATCCATCATTTCCTCATCTTCTTCTCCTTCATCATCCTGTTCGAACATCTCTTGCTGGCCTGCAAGACTCTCCTTCGCTTCCAAGATCTAGAGATATGTGGTTAGTTTCGATGAACGTCAGAACGAAGAGGAGCAAAACACATACGGAGACCAGAGAATCCAATCCATTCTCAGAAATCTTATCGGCGAAAGCACTGAAGACTTGTTCACTCATACGACGGAAGAGCTGGGAAGGCTTCGATGCGAAACTCAGAAGAATCTCCACCAGCGCATCGGAAGCATCTGCTGTCTCTTCCTTCTTGGACTTCTTGTCTCCGAAGATCTTTGAGAAGCAGAAGTCAAGTTCGTCCAGCATGGAAACAGCATCAGCATCGCCGTTGTACACTTGAAGAATGGTCATAGAGTAAAGAAGCTTGAACGCATCAATGCCCGCGGTATCATCCTTCTTATCCTGTATACCGTTAGACTGGGTTTGGGGTAGTCAGCAAATTTCGGGTTGACGAACCGTGCTGGACAATTTCTTCAGCGACTTGAATGCGCCCTTCACTGAATCCTGTAGGGTATCATCCATAGCGATGATAAACTTACCATACTCCTCCGACTTGGCTGCATCCCGAATCTTGCGGACAACAGCATAAGGAAGATCAGTTGTGTACTTCTGGTTGGCGATAAGACTGTTCAGACAGGAGTTGATCCTGCTCCGGAAGAGCTCCTGAGTCTGCTGAGTGAGGGCTGGCTCAGCAGCGGTCTGACCACGGCTTTCACCATCTTTCTCCACAAAGTAGGCAAATCGCACGAAAGTGAACAGAATGTGTTCGAGCACCTCCTTAGAGCTCTCTTCTGATTCATCGCTGGCGGAAGCCCGAGACCTAACAATGGACAGAAGCAAGCCAGCAAGGAACTGGCGGCTTGAGGCAGCAGTTTTGCTGTCACTTGTACCTGGGCATGCGATGAGCTTTTCGAAGAGGGGCACAATCTGCTTAAGCGCATCTGAATTTGCCTCAACCACGATCTTCTCCACCGTCTTGGTCTTGGTGACTTGGTCAAAGTTCACTGAGCCCGCCGAGCCCATCAAACCACTGATCGAGGCTGCAGCAAATTCGGGCTCCTTTGACACGCGGGTCTGGATGGTCTTAGCAGCCTTGGTCGCCATACGGTGGAGGTATCGGTCCTCAACGGCGAGCTGATTCGTAAGGCACCTCACAAGGTTCTTTGTGAACACAAGGGAAGCCAATGGCAAGGGGCTCTCATTCAACACCTTGACGAAGAGGAGGAATCCCCAATATTTGCGCTCGTCCGAGGAGGAAGCGGCAAAGAGACCATCTATGTAAGATTAGTTAGAACCAATACCTTTGTTAGGGCAAACAGGAAGACGTACTGTCGACAACCTCTGTCCAGAAATCAATGAAGCTAAGTCTAGAGGTCTTTGACTTGCTCTCCTTTGCTGACGTTTCGCTAAGCCTGGACAACACAGCATCCCAAGCAAAGTGAAGCTTTGAATTCCACACGCCCGATGCCTTAGCCTTGCTACCCTTATTCTCACCTTCGGCCTCAGACACTGAGGATTCCTTCATGACCTTTGCCAGCTGATTCCTCTCCTTGGCATCCAATGGGTCGTCATGTTTCCATACTTTACTGGGAAGTTGCACCTTAGGGAATAATTCCTTGGCTGCTAACCAAATGGAAACTCCCTCTGGTGTCCGTGCCAGGTCATTTGTGCAAAGACGCTCAAGAGCAGATTCCACGAACTTTGCATCGGCATTCTGAGCAGATAATTCATACACACAGCGGTACACGATCCAGCCGCATTCTTCCCGGATCCATGGCTTCTTCTTGGCCAGATCAAAGACCAGATCTAAGAGTTTGGTCCACTCAGAGAAAGGCGCCTTGGGCTTGAAAAGAATACCAGACTTGATAATAGCCTCAGCACCAAATAGGCGTCCAAAGTGATGATCTCTTTGTTCCTTCATAATTCCATTAGCAACGGAACACAGACAGGGAAATCTTTAAACATACCTGACCTGACTCGCTTCCGGAAGCGCTAGACTGTGACTCCCAGAACCCCACGACCTTCGGGATATCGATTTCCGAAGACTCTCTGGGGTTGGACAGAGCTTGAGACAGAATCTCAGTCAAGGCGATAGAAAAACCAATGCGCGCAGCCTTTCTGCTACTGCAGAGGCCGCGGAAGAGTCTCAGCAGGGTCTTTTTGATCTGTTCATCTGTGGCCTCCTTGTCGGGCGTAAATTGCGACACCAGCGCTTGCGCAGCTTTCAGTCTGATCTCATCTTTCTCGCTTGCAAGATCTTCGTATATTTCCACCAGCTTGGTATCAACGTTGACTGGCTCACGGCGTCTCTTCTTAGAACCGGCCTGATTTTGCGCCATTGCCGCGGGAAAGTGGGTTCAGTTTATCTAGATTCACAGGCTCTCCAATCACACAATGGCCCCGCGCGAAGAATAAAGGTAATTTGATATGTTTAGATTGATGTTGTCTGAAGATTTACTATCAAATGTCGATGGTTTGGCCCAACGAAAATTCATTTTGCGACAAGGTTACTTACCGGTTTGGGTTAGCGTTATCGATAAAAGCAATCGACCACCGCTTTGGATCCTCCACCGCCTGCTGTTTGTAGTAAGGTTCCTATTTCTACAGCAACGCCAATACAATATAAACACTTGAAGTATAGCAACGTCCACCGAATCTGAAGAAAAGATTGAAGATCATTCCTGGATCGGTAATTTCTCATCCTGATCTTCAATGTGATTTCATATATTAACGCGCTTGCATATCTCGGTGTTCGAGGCCGCAAAGCTCTATTCCGCACTGGGGATTCGGTCAGTTTGCAAAGAGCGCCACTCTTCTTTCGGCGACTGGATTACGTTCGTGATGATGCGTACGGCATAATATATGCCTAATACGATACTTAAGATGGTCTTTCGTCTCTGATCTCTGTAAAGAATTACATGTCGAATAGTACAAGCCGTGCAACAAATAGGTCACAAAAATCTCTGTCTTGCCACATTATATATCACAATGCACAGGCCGTCGTCGGAACCACGATATGTGCCAACGTCAATAGTAAAGTTTGGCTGATTTATAGATCGTTCTAAATACCAAATGATCTCACAAACTGAAAATCTATGTATGACAGACAATACTAACTTGTACTGACCGTATTTTACAAGTAGTATCATATACTGGTTCAAAAAATCTGTCCTCTAACACGAGAACAATGGAGACAACTCTTTGCCTGTTCTTCCTGCGGTCTACTGTCAACTCCTCCATTTTGACGACAGCCTTAACAAAAGCTCCCTTGCATTTATATACAACTTGACATACCTGTCAAACCGCCTCAATGCCATCAAAAGCTAACAATACTTCCCCACGACCAGCCTTAACTTTCCTCCCTCAAGCAAGTGCCCAACATATCCAGATCCTGCTTCGGCTCCACCCAGATATACTCAAACGAACATTCTGGAACAGTGTTCGCCTTTTACGGAAGCAATCCCGCAGATTGAGTGCCACCCGGGCATAGATCGGTATTGTCGGGTTTGCGCGGTAGACGCATCAGATCCGAACCTGTAGCAGCCTAGTAGGTCACCAGGCGGCAATGTTAGAAATTGAGATGATACATCCATCCGATCGCAAAAACGGCAGCTATTCCGTTCTCAGACCGATAGCGTCGAATAGAGAATCGATAAAAGGCGCTGCGATCTCTGCAATTGGATCTTGCCTTGTACAGCCAACTACTGTACATGTGAGGTCGGCATGTGGTTGAGAAAAGGCCCTAGTAGACAATAGTCACTCTCACCTGCCGGCGTCAAGTCACCTAATAATTCTTCAACTTTCGGGACTGTCAATCTTTCGGGACTGTCAATGTGGAGACTCTAGTGATTCGGTTCCCTGTTTTGAAAACGTTCTTGGCTAGTTGGACGTGCATATGGGCTGGTTCCACTCGCTGTAAAGAGAATATTAGAATAAATAATTGCCGGAGGAGGTAACTACATACATACAACTGGAAGGAATAAAAAAAATTGGTTTGCCGGAAAGATCACCGTCGACTTTTCGGAGCACTTGGAGGGCAGTCAGAGCAGCCAAAGAGCACGATGACCCATCTGTAGGTTACATATTCGCTTCATGAACCTATGATGAGATGTGTTCCGTCATCTAATTCGGAAGTGACAAATTTGTGCTTTTATATATACATCAACAGGACTTCGGAAGCCTAGCGTAGACAGAGTCCTCAGTTCTGCATCGAGTTACGCTCGAAGCGATCGAGGTGACGATTCCAGCACGAGAGTAGCAGATCTGGTATGTAGGTCTGTTGATATCAGCTTAGCACGGACAATCTTTGAGTGAGGCGGCAAAGCAAGTCATTTTACCACTTTTTGATACCTGTTTTACCTCTTTCTATTATCTCTTTATATCAAGGTGTTGATAATATTCAACTCGCTGCCTATAAGTGCTTAAAAAAGGTAAAATGAGGTAATGAAAAGAGGTAAAGAGGTAACGAGATAATAAAAAGAGGTAACAAAAAGAGGTAAAGGGTTAACGAAAAGAGGTAATGAGGTAATGAAAAGAGGTAAAAGAGGTAACGAGAAGATGTTATGGTAGGAATAGCTTGAGCTGGGATATCTCCAGGTGCTTTAAACGCTTCTAAGCAAGACTGTCATGGGGGCTCTTCCATAATTAAGACACATAGGATCATGTGCCCAGTTTAGCTGAGGGAGAGCCAGTTCTCGAGTGAACGATAGCATGAAAAGTGGTCTAGAATTGTAACTTGTTCTTGCAGAAGTATATGTTGCATATTGAGTCGTTTTTCGTTTCTGACTGGTCTATTGCGTAGGTGTTTGAAACCAGGAAGTATATATATCAGGCAATGTTATTCTTTCCTAGTATCAGACCTACCCTAGAAGAAAAGGAGCCAGATATATAGCAAATTATCTATATATGTTACTCTGCTTCATGGCTGTCAGACTATAGTAGACATCGATCGGCCAAAGACGAGTAACAAAGCTGTTCTATTAAGGTGGTTCGAGGCTTACGTTTGGTTAGGAAATTCACCAGCATCTATCTTTGTGGATGAGTGACATAGTTTATGGACTGTGGTACAGGGCTAGAGTAAATACGGATCGATTGTTTCCAATGAATAGCAAACATTCAGGCACTACTGATAGTGAGAATATATATGTGCGGTCACTGGCAATAAGTGCTAATAATGACAAAGCTCTTCGAGAACTGCATCTATATCGAAGCAACCGAACACTACGCGTTTGCTCCGACAACACGACTATCCTATAATGACCTGCACTTCGTCAACTAGATTGCTTCTTGCGGAATATAATACGTCTGCCGCGGGGAGCTACTAAAACTGTTATGGATTCACCATAACAAACAAGTGACAATGCCTTCTTAAGCCAATATACACCTAAAAACAAAAAAGCAGTCCCGGAATGTTTTGTCTACCTGGTACAAACCACGGCTCGAGCAAACCTGTCAACCATCCACCTATCTCTTCCCCAGTCCAAACCATCAACAAACACTCAAACAAACGCCACTCCACCGACAACAATGTATCCTCCAACGCCCAATGACCCCACTACCAAGCATCAGAGAAGCTCCGGCCAAGCTCATCCTAAGACTACCAACAGCGCCGAAAAACACCGTGCAATATCCTACGAGTTAATCCCTACACGTCAATCCTTGCCCTATGGCAAACGTATACTGCCCAATTAACGGCGAATGCTACAATTAGATATCCAAGACCCCGTTCAGCCAGACGATCCCACACCCCCTTACTCCCTAGTCCACAGTCTATCTCCAAGAATGCAGACTACACACAACGCTCCCCATACCCAAGCCCACTTCCATATCAATGCCAGAACACGCAAGACCAGGAATCCTCATCGAACATTCCACAAGAGCAGGCTGGTACTCTGGCATGCAGAATGCGGGCCGAGTTCACTCATCGCCGTTGACCAAGACGGGATGGGATGTCTGGTAGATGTCTCCGAACCGCTGATTAACGTTCTCTCCAACAGAAGTTTATTTTGCAGGTACAGTTCTGCAAGCCTGCCAGTCTGCGCATCCGAATATCAATGATTTCCCCCAGCCACTTCCCCAGAATCCTCGTCTACCTGGACCCTGGAACAAGGGAATTCAATTCCCCCCCCCTCCCTGGTTTGAAATCTCCTATCAATCGCATAGCCTTCCAATATTAGAACCCACCCCCCTCTTTCCAAACAATGTATTGATTTGATAAGAGCTCGGCCCACCCAAAACCCTCCCTGAGCCGTTGCTTCGGGCTCCACTTGCCCTACTATGTAGGAATGGATGTGCGCCGGGCTGTAAGGCACGTAAATCATGCTCTGGCGGTGAGGTTTCGTTTTCCTGATTCCCCCCCCTTCTCTCTTTCAGTGTTTTGGCGGTGTTTGAGTCGTGCAGCGTAGGGCAGGGCCGAGGTTGAGCGGTACCTTCGAAGGGGCGGAGGAGTCGAAGCAAGGGTGGTGGGGACATTTATTATCGGGGATTTATCTGCGTAGGAGGGAGGATAGGAGATTTTTAACGGGGGTTAATGGGATGGGTCGGGTGAATAGAGGGGGTGCTGTATTGGTTTCATATTGGGTGGATTGGTTTTAGTCTTTTTTTGGGTTGTTTTTGGGTGAGGGTGTTACTTTGGGATCGTGGGCTACTGGGGTTTGATTCTATCGGTGGGTGTGGGGGATGGCGATGGGGTAATCTAGGGATGGGAACCATCTCCGCCCTTTGGGGGGTTAGTTATTACTTGCATATGGGCACGTATTGGTGCTGCAAGTGTTTGTTTACGTGTGGGTGGTGTTTTTATTCGCCCTCGCGTGAGGGTTGGTGGTTTGGGTGAGGGATTTGCCAGCACGAGGGTGTGTGGTGGGAGACATGGGGAGGGGTGGAATATTGATATCGATTGATAGTCTAGTGGCGAAGATATGATCATGTATGTACTACTCCGTACATACGCGACAGTCCCTCTATCGAGGATCTAAGTTTCAGGATCTCTTTGACTATCGCGGATAAAAAGTATATCAGGCAGAGGTGGCCAACTCAATCAATGCGCACGGTCGTCGATATACGAGCGGAGAAAGTTTGATGGCACAACCAGATGCATGGATCGGATCTCATACCGAGTCCTCATCAATGATAACCGACCACATCAGTCGCCAGCTGCAGGTTTGAGATATTCCCAATGATCGAGGGATGGAAGTGGGGTTGCATCGCATCCTGATCCGTGGCAGATAGGAGTTTATAGATATTAAGCTTTGAGCTACTTAACTTTCGGTGCCTACGTTATGTATGGGGGAGATATTGATCCAGGGCGTCAAATAAAAAACTCCTAGATTGCGGCCATTGGAGTTTGAAGCAAAGATATTGTTTTCTGGAGAGACATAGTGGATAAAAAAATTGTTTATGAAGGAAATAACTCTGAGTGACTAGTTCATGGGGGTACCAGTAAATGTCAGACTTTGGAACCACGCACATGGCGTGAGGAAGTGCGGGCGGCAAACGCCAAGAATGTGGTGGACGGACGAATCGCAAGGCGAGGTGAGGCCGAGTAAGGCTGCTAGTGAGTCTGTTAGTGGTAAAGCTACAGCTGCTCTGCTAATTAGCACGACTCATAGCTCTGCCGATCGCTCCCGGATCGAGATAATCAGTAGACCACCTCAAATGGGAAAGGTGAGGGTTTTGATAAGGGCTGTGTAGCTCGAAAATAGATTATCTCGAGAGATAGAGACCCAAGCGCAGGGTGGAATAATTGGTGAATTCCCACACGTGTGGTTTTGGGGGGTGTGGGAACTAGTAACCTTGCCAGCAAAAAGCAAGGTGGATGAGGGGAGAAGGAGGATCGGCAGCAGGGTGATATCATTGAAGTCGGTTAACCACCAGTCACGGGACTGCGCATGATGGTCGCGTCTTTGGGTCTTGGTTCCAAGGTTCCGTTTGTTTACTCGTTCGCGACCCATGGACAACATACTACCTTATCTGTAGGTTTTGTATATGCAAGCAAGTAGTGCTGACGTCTAGACACGGCATAGACTTTCTGAAACAAGAGTCATGACATCGGGCGCGGGGACAAGGAAGAAAAAACTGGAAGATGTAAGACATCCTTTCTCTTCCCCCCCCCCACCTCATGTGACATCACCATCTACCCACTTTTTCTTCTTTTGAAGGCGAGCAATATTTAGTAACAAGTTGCAAGGACGGATTTCCGTACACAATGGAGAAAGACCGAGTAAAGTTGCAGGGAGACAAGGTAGCACGAGCGCTAAAAGCGCCCCGATGGGCCAATGAAAGAGACTAAGGCAGGGTTAACCCCGCAGAGGGATGCGGGCCAAGGCTCCAAGGCTCTGACGCGACGGCCAGACCGAAACAACTGGTGAGGTGACGATGATGCCTTAGTCCGGACCTCGGAGTTGTCTGGATTGGTTGTCAGATTGCAATCAATGCAATGCGCAGCACTTGGTCCTGTCACGGCGGCTACGATGGATGGATCTTAATCCTGGCCTTCTCACTCGTTACCACCGCTGCCACTCAAGAGATCGGAGGGCCCGAGATACGATGATAGTCGCCACTAGTCCCTCCGTGGTTGCCGACCGCGAGAGCTCAGCTGAATGTCAAGCGACGCCTAAAAGCTTACAAATGTCGCGATCGGGCCAATGCGCAATTGCGATCGCACAAACTAAGAGATTTAATTTGAGTCTGTCGCGAAATCAATATTATTGTCATGGGGTCCATCGCGATCCGGGCGCCTCAAGCGACCCTATGAGCCTCAAGATAACGATCTATTTCCGACTCACGGTGTAATATTCGCTCAAGTCGGGTCCTTTCTGCTCCGCGCCCGCTCCGACATGGACCGGGATAAACATTGGCGCCAACCAGTGTCTCAAGAGGTGAGGGGCTGCGGCGTAATGGGGTAGCAGTCCATTGCGAGGCTCAACGCAGGCAAGGTAACAATCATTTGTTTGACGTTCCCCATTTGTGGCGGTGTAGGAGCTAGGAGTTAGTGAGATTATTAGATAGTTCAAGTTCCATCGTTAGTTGGTTGTGGCAGCGTCTTCAACTGGCCGATAGGATCATTCCGTGCGCCGCGGCGGATTGCTCAGCACGTGTGGGCTCTAGACCGATAATGCACGATCGAGGAAAGCCGATCCATCAGGGCGGGGACCTCCAAAACCTTGAGCATCGCCCATAATAAATGAACCGATTTGATTAGCGAGTGCCATTGGTGACGTCGTCAACTGGGGGGGGACTAGTTGCGATATGTTCCCCACATACACCGCTGGGGGAAGGTAGTAAAGGAAAGAGAAAGTCAAAAGGTCCCAGGAAAAAAAAGGCAATCCCTTTGACAAATCGCATCAACTGACAATGAGGAATCAATAGCAACATTCGCAAAGTTACTTGCGGTATGAGGGGAAGACAAGAATAGGAACGAGACAAGGATGGCTCTAGTAGGAAGGGATGAAGATATCCCTTGGCAAAACTAGCAAGAATGCTGAAGCCGCCCCCAATCGAGACTATAGTGATCCGAAGTACAGTGACTCCCCAAGTAAGGACACACTATATCTTCTATTGTATGACGACCACACTACGGGAGGACTGTGCACTTGGAGATTGATCAATATCCCTCGTGTTAAGATATCAATTCATTGAGAGCTACGGTTGCCCTCCCTCCTTTTCGGGTAAGAGACTCATTCGAAGCGACGATCCGTCACCATGCCCGAAGCTCAAATAGTCCTGCACGATTGGTATGTAGATCGTCGGATATCCTCAGAGTCATCTGCAAGTCAAGATATCTTCAATGGGTATCACTGCCCTATGTGGCGATTTCCTTGGCATGCTGGACGGGAGGGCGGTTCGTAAAGGCATTCCCTCATTAGGTCCATCCGGCCATCTCGCTGGATTTCGGTTGCGCATTGGAAATAATGGAGATGTTACCGACACTGTCCTCTGTACTATCTTCGTCCCCACAGGCCCTATAACGAGAAGTTGATGTAGGGTATATGCATATAGGGTTTGATGGGGAACTAGTGAGTTCGGAGATTTACGTCTCTGGAGCTGGACAGGATTAACCATACTATTGGATTGACTACTGAGAGGCTACAGGCACTTCACAACTGACAGCTTACCATTTGGGAAATCCAATCTGACCTGGAATTTCCGTTCCTGAGACGCAGACCTCCGGACAAGCTCTTTTTTCCGACGGAGTGGAGCGAGTGGAGATTTTATTAGATTCGATCTGTCTTTTCTGGGATTCTTTGGGAACTGAAATTACTGGGACCCTAAAAAAAAAGGAAGGAAAATGGACCGGCACAAACGGATAGACTAAGATAAATTTTATTATGGGCCTATTACCTTTTTTTCTTCTTCTTTTTCAGTTTTATTTGCTCTCATTTTTCTTAATATTGAACCGTTCGTGACCCTTTTCTCCGACTAAGACGGAAACTCAATGGTGAAACTGTATGAGACTGCCTAGCGTATGTTAGGAGCTTAAAGAAAGACAAGAAGGAAGAGAGCCTCCTCTTGGACTCGGAGACCTTTCATGAGGAAATAGTACAATGCACAGTCCGAGAAATATCGTTCTTGCTCGATAAAAATAAGAAACCGTTACTACAGCAAATGGCGGTTGTCCCACTCCTAGTACATGAAACCTGTCAAAAAGAATGTGCGGTACCGGGTGAATTGTCAGAAAGAGAAAAAAGGAATAAAAAAAAAAAAAAAAAAAAAAAAAGGAGGGACCCAATATTTAGTAAAAGAAAAGGAAAAAGAAGAAAGAAAAATCCTTCGGTAGCCCGTGAGACAGGCACGATCATGCCTCAGCCAGCCAGGGAAGATTTGGTACAGTCGCAGCGGGTAGAGCAGTAAGGACGCTGATAGGCGAAGGGTTGCTGAGCAGCCGCTAGCGTTACTGATGGCGGCAAGGGAGTCCCGGCAACGAGGGGGGCCCAGAGCCCTAGACGCTGGCTAGTCCTCGCCGTACGGGTACCTACCTCTCTGACTTACATACTGTACGTATAGTATGTATGATACCCGTATTAGACCTATGATGTATGTACTCTGTAGGTACTGCGGACCACCGAAACCCACCGGGAAGCTACCTGTGAGGTACATACGTCGTTATGCTGTCAGGCTTGATATTTGCTGATTTTGGAATTACTGTTTCAGCAAACGGTTGTAAAGAACTTAATTCCCTTGAAGAACAGAAAGAAAGGGTTTTCAATTGAGAGCATTACTAAAGTATAGTAAGGACTTGCACTGCGATATCCCTTTGGCAGTGACTTTTGGAATTTTAATTTTGGGATTTTTTTTTTTTTTTTGAACCCATTCTTTTGCCTGTCCGCAGGGCGATAAGACGAAGGGCGGGTGAAGATTCCAAACCGGTTCGACACAGGTTTCTGACGCCGATGAACCAAACCAGCCTAGTCCCGTCTAGTACCAGAAGCTAACCTGTCGTCGCTTAAGCTCTTTCTGAGCATCTGGAGATCCATCCCCACTTTTGCGTTGCCATTGCAACAAGATCATCCCTTCAGCTTCACTTTCTCCTCTTTTTTTCACTTCTTCTCTTTCTTTTCTCTGGGTCTTCTGAACATCTGTCCGTTCTTCTTTTAAGACTAGGACTGTTCCTCATTTCCCATGCTTCATTTCTCGAGCTATCCTCAGGCCCAGTCCCGTGTTCCAATCTCCGACAAACCCTCTGCTTCGGTAAGTTTCCTCCAATGCATTAGCGTACCGATTCTCCTCCCCTAAGATGCCTGCCGGTTGCTGATGTCAGTACTTAGAATGCTAACCTAGTCTCCGTGGTTCATTAGCCCCTCGCCCTTTTCTCCCCATCTTCAAGTCTTGGTCCAACATTGACGCTCCGGGTTACTTTTGTTCGATTAGTCGGCCAGCCATGTCGCTCTAGACGCACGGCTTCGTCACGAGGAAGTGCTGCTACATGCTGGATAGCTGAGGGATTCTGAGGCCGTTCTTCAACCATTCGATTAGTGAAGTCTGGGTTCAACACTCCGCAATTTGGCAACAGAAACATACGAGAGCTGGGTGGTTACCATTCCGACAGAGACGCCTCCATCTATCGTGTAGTATATGCCGGGTAGATAGTATACGGCATAACTGTCTTCTACTTTCTGTTCTTTGCCAGCTCTGCCTTTTTTTTTTTTTTATTTTTTTTTCTTCCGAACCAATTCGACTGCGGCGTTCTTGCGGGTTTGAGGCATTAGGGAAGAAACAAGCATTCTGCAAAAATGGAACACTCGTCCCCGTTGGCTGCTATGCAGCCCCCATCGGTGCTCTTCGGGCATTGTTTTCGCTCGGATGCAAGGACATCCTACCCTGCGTTTGGTGTCAATTCAAACAGTTTCAACTTCAAAGATTTATCTATGAAAAAAGCCCATGGTGCCGATTACTTTAATGTAAAAGGCACATCTCCTACCGCGAGCCTCGCGGCCGATCTATCTCAAAACTTCCATATTGATCAGAGGTACGTCCACTCCTTTGTGCTCCTTGTCGTTGGGGTATTGCGCGTTCAAAGGAACCCACTGACCAAATATAGTCCCCAAGTGGCTACTCCACGACGGTCTTTGTTCTCCTCTAACCTTTTTGGGAATGGTAACAGACGTGGTAAGAGTTGATGTGTTATAGTGCATGAAGGACTGGGAATGCTCATCAAGTTTATAGAGGAAGCGATGAGGACACCTCCACTGTCTTCCTCCCCTGCAATGGATATCATGGAAATGTCGCCGTTACCGCACAAACCTCCATTCAACACTTTGGAAGCTGAACTCCGCACTCCTACAATCGAGATTTCCTCTATGGACACGCCCATGAGATCTAATACTGCCAGCCCTCTACTGGACTCGCCTTTGGTTGGGCAAAAAGAAGGCCACCATGAGTAAGAACCAGAGAGTCAAAGAATGACGTGTATATGGGTCTGACAATACTATTTGCTTATAGAAGGAGACGTCCAACCTTTCTTCGCCCCAGCCTAGCCAGGAGCAAAGCGCAGTCCTTTCAATTGGGTATGGTTAAGCCCGCACCGGAGAGCCAAGCACCGCCGTTTAAATTCCAAAGCAAGGGAACCAAGACGTCGCTAAGCACATCGGCTTCGTTGGAGGATATGTTTAATGAATCACCACCTCGTGAACGGTCATCGCTGAGAAATCATTCGTCCCATGGCTTGGTCAACCCGCGGCTGAGACCCCCATTTGGCCGAGAGACGAGCCATGTCCGTGGAAATGGATCTCCGTCGGCAGCATCCATTCGCAAAAACTCGCACCCCATGATGCGCCCTCGTAAACAGTGCCGACGTTCGTTGAGCATGTTTGAGAACCCCGAGGATGTAATGGTCGAAAAAGAGGCTTCTTTTACATCAAATGCACCACTTCAGTCCGTCTGTGACATCGAAGGAACCCCCAGCCTACAATTGCCTCACTTTTTGCCTGAGGACCAGGCTGATACATTGCCTCGCATCGACAAGAGCATTCTCGTGGAACTCATGGATGGAAAATACAACGACCGTTTCGACAATGTCATGATTATTGACTGTCGGTTCGAGTACGAATATGAAGGTGGTCACATCACTGGCGCTGTGAACTACAACGACAAGGATAATCTTGCCGCGGAGCTCTTCGCCAGCCCTAAACCAAGAACGGCATTGGTTTTGCACTGCGAGTATTCCGCACACCGGGCTCCCATTATGGCCAAATACATTCGCCATCAGGATCGTGCTTTTAACGTGGATCACTATCCACATCTTACCTACCCGGATATGTACATTCTGGACGGGGGCTATAGTAGCTTCTTCTCCGACCATCGGACACTGTGCTTTCCCCAGAACTACGTCGAAATGTCTGCCAAGGAACATGAGTTTGCCTGCGAGCGTGGCCTTGGGAAGGTCAAGCAGAGGTCTAAGTTGAGCCGCGCTCAAACCTTTGCCTTCGGTCAATCTCCCCAAATGGAAGATAGCCCTACTGGGAGGTGTCGCAACGGCCTTGGAGACCGTAACCGACTATTAGGTTCTCCATTTGCCGCAAGCCCCGTCTCCGCTCGCTTCTCCGGCCGCCGCATGCTTTCCTACTGACAGCCCCCATGAATCGTCCGATTCCATTTTCAGAGCCAGCCCTCGATATTATGAAACTATCGAGGGTTGTGCTAAGTTTTTACTGCATTCCGTTGCACCGCAATATTTCACATATATCCAGAGACCCTGGTTTTGGTTCACTGTCTTACCCACTCGCTGGTCTTTCGAGAATATTGAGTTGCACCATGGGACTTGGAGAATTTGGTCGCTGTTGACCTAGCGCCTGACCACTCCAGTTTCCTTTCCGTTCGTTTAAATACTTTCGGTTTCTTTCTCTTCGCCCGGTTAATAGAGCTTCAGCATTTTGCATTGATGACACAGCAACTTTTGACTCTACCATTTTATTGATCTGCTGTGCACCTCTTGCCAGCCGGCACTTTTGTTAACGTTTAGCGGATCCGATTCTTTCCTTGATTTCTGACCATTGGCCCTACACTTATTTCCTATGTCTTGAACGATTTTCCTACATTATTCGCCCTTCCACTTTGCATTGGGCCTGATCGCTATGATACCACGCCACCACCTGGCAGTTCCTCTTCTTGGATCTTTCCTTATTTTCTCCTTACTGTCTTTTAATCCTCCCTCCCTATGCTCTTGTATAACAAGCGAGGGAGCGACTCAACTCCTCGCCGTACAATGTACATATTGATGTACGGCTCGTCAGAAGGGCGATAATTCCCATGCATGGCAGCGACCCCAAAAGCGATCGCCCTGAGTGGGCAGATCTAATAGCTTTGGGAGTGTCGATGCAGCTGTACATACACAAAACTCCCGCGTCGGTGAACTGACATCTAATGGGAAGGCCGGGGGATTAAGAATTAAAAGATAATTTCCTTTGTTGGAATTGAATGAAATGACTTGAAGAATTCGCTTGCATGCTCGAGTAATTTTAATGGATATCACATCACGTAGTGTACGGTGTAATGTAGTTAGTTATGCGCATCCACTTTATATACTTGCGGGGAGTAGCCTGAGGCAACCTTAATTTTAGTCTCCGCCGCCTCCTTCGATTCCGCTCCGCTTCCCACATTTTATTCCACTCCGTCGAGCTCTCTTCCGCCCCAATGCTACGCGGCGCTTAATGAATTGTACCCCCCCGCCATGGATATCGACGACATCCTTGCCTCCGTTGACCGCAACGATGTTTCGTCCCCCGAATCCGCCCAACTGGACCACCAGCTGCTCACGCGCTTCTGGGTCGCCGAGCGCGGCGTGTCGGAGCTACTCCCATGGCCGGAGGCCCTGATGAACCGAATGATGGAGCGAGTCCGCAAGCAGGTAGGCCAACCAACAACCTCCAACCCCCAATCTCCCAGCCCATTCTAACCCAACCTCATAACCCATACAGATCGAAACAATCGAAGACCTAGCCGCCGCATCCTCCTCAGACCCCACCACCACCACCACCAATAACAACAGCAACCCAACCCTAAACCTCAAACTCTCCATCCTCCAAACCGACCTCTCCCGAACCCAATACCTCCTCCGCTCCATCCTCCGCCAACGCCTCTCGAAACTCACAAAACACAGCATGCACTACCTCCTCCGCATCAGCTCCGCCTCCCAGCAACAAACCCCGGCCGACTCCCAACCCACCGACCACCAGCAGCCCGAAGACTCCATCCCCGACCTAACCGCCGTGCAGGACCCCTCGCCGCTGTCGACACAGGAGCTGGGCTTCTTGCGCGCGCACCAGACGCTGCTGGCGGGGCACTTCGGGGCGTCGTTTTTGGGCTCCTTTCCCGCGCAGCTGAGACGGCTGGATGATAATGCTGGCGGCGTGAGTATGGTGCAGGGCCCGGATGCCAGGGAGGTCGTTCTCGTGAGGTGTCTGGTCGAGAGGGTCGGCGTTGTTGTGCCGCCGGGCGATGGCGTCGAGGTTGAGACTGTGGGCGAGGAGATGCGCATGGGCGATGTTTGGGTCGTGAGGTGGGAGGGGGTTAGGGAGGCTTGGGAGCGGGGGGAGGTGGAGGTTCTTTGATCTTTCTTTCTCTGATCTTTCTGCTTTGGTTGTGATGGTGGTTGTTGGTGGTGGTGGTGGAATGCATGTATATATGTTGCTGATGCATCGTGGCGTTTGGGGTTGGTCACTTGTGATACCTGATTTTTCTTGTTGCATTTCGGATATAGAATGTATGTATGTGGTGCTTGTTTATGTTTATGGGGTATGTTTAGGTTGAACTTGGCTTTGATGTCGTGTTCCGTAACTGATGGTGTCACTATACAATACATCGCTCAGCTCAGCCTGGAGCGTCGTTCTTCATAACCCTATTCTAGTAATTCGATATTCTCCGAGGATGCAGTAGAAGTAAAAAACGCCACACGATCTATAGCATGAACAATATCCGCCGTTGCGCCTGACCGCTAAGCCCAAATCACTGTCCATGCACAAATAACAACGCCCAAGAAAGGAATAAAGGAATTGGCACGCAATTGACCAGAAGGAGTCATTCTGTGTAGTAAACGAAGTGGCTGAGGAAATTCTTAAGCGACGTATCCATATGTGGGCGGGTCTTCTCCTACTCGTTCGAGATACTCGCGGTCGATCAAGCTCTCGATACGCCGCTTGATCATGTTCACGTCTGGAACGAAACGAGCGGACAGCTGGCTTAGGACCTCGCTCATGAGCTTGGAGTGGACCAGTGTCTTTCGTTGTCTAGATGGTGGGGGGCGTAGTTAGCTTCTGTTATTGGATGTATGCATTGGGCTTACTTACTTCATGATTCGCACGACTGCAGCTTCGATGCTGGCGCCGCGCTCATCGTTCATTCGCTTCTCAGTTTCCTTTCTTTGGTCTTGGTTCTCTACCTTGTTGGCGCTGCCGCTGACAACACCGATGCGGACTTTCATGAACGGACTCTGGAAGTCGTTGTTGAAGACGAATCGGTCGGTAGGTTTGACGTCCTTGCTCATGGGATCCTTCTTCAGGACCCGTGTCTTTGGCGCAACTGCAAGCGACTGCAGGTTGCGAATTAGATCATGGTCTGGGATCCTTGTCCGGGCCTGAATCTCCTCATATGAGAGAGACTCGCCCTGGGGAACGTCGTTGAAGAGCAGCAGGATTACCATGGCATATGTGGAGACATTAAGCTCATGTCGCTGGACCTTGCCATTGGACCTGTGGAACGTGGCCCGGATATCTGCCGTGCCCATACTAGCCTGCCATGACAGCTTCCGGCCATTATGCTTGCTAAGATAGAACTGTTCGAAGCTTTGTCTCAGGTTGTCGATTTCCTTGGGGAAAATGCAAGAAAGCTTAACTTCTTCACCTTTAATACTTGACATGGCCTCCATGGGCCACATAGTACTCGTCAGGACGTTGATTTCTAAATCAACGGGTTTCTGGTCGGGATCACCTGCCCGCCGAATATGTTCCTTGTAGCTAGCAGTCAAGTCCTCAGAGACCGTCATGTCCTTGAACATGGATTCAAGGCGTTGTGTGAACTGGTTTCCAACCTCCATCTTCATCTTGGATATCATCTGTCGCTCCGCATCCATGCTAACTGAGCGCTTCATCAGAAGACGCCGGGATAGGTGCTTCTTGTAGTACGCCTCAAAGAGATCCTTGTCCTTCACATAGCGTAGAAGGGTAATGCCGTTGTCCAAAAGAGCGTCCACTTCAGTCTCCGTTTTGCCTTTAATGCCCTTTTTCAAGTTCTCATCAAAGAAGAGCGACAGATACTCTGAGCTGCGCGTGTTTGAGTTGATAAACTCTGAGAAACTCGTCGTGATGGCGCTTTGCATCGTTGGGTCGGACCGGAATGATTGTTCCCAGATCTTGTCGAACTTGGTCTTCAACCCTAAGACATCATCGACCCACTTGATAGCGGACACTGTCTGCAGGTTCACAGGCTTCTCTGCAGGTTTCTTTCCACCCTCGGCGGTCTTTTCTGCCGATTTTGTGGGTTGAGCCTGTGCTGCTGCGATTGCCGACTTATTGATCTCATCACCCATCTCCACTATGCGCTTTTGGACGGCAACAGTTAAAGGAGTCTTCTTACTGTCCACCCTTGCGCTCAGTAGATAGACATTTCGTAGAACATCCATGCGGTCATGGTCGAGCATATTCTTGACACCAGTGCCCTCCAGGTTGATAACTTCCGCAATGTTTGAGCCGATCAGCTCTTTATCTAGTACGTCTTTAATCTTCGGCTCCGACAGTGGTGACAGTGTAGAGAGACAGCGCGCCCCTTCTTCCGCTATGCGGTCGGAGGCAGCTTTGCAGAATGTAGCAGCGTCTCCCGTCTCCAGCAGCCGCCGTCCTTCTGCTCTGTAGAAGACTTTACTCGTCTCAAGGAATGCCGGCTCGAACATAGTTAGGTAAAGCTTCGATGATTCCTCTTCAGTAATAGTTTCGTAGAGACCCTCCAGCATATAAATGCAATGCCGAATCAACGGCCGGTTTATCATTTGCCCTGACCGTTCCAGCTGGATCATAAAGAGCACAGTAGACTTGAGCACATTTGCGACCGTCGACTCTGAATCTGCACGGACCACAGATCGTAGCACAAAGTCACGAAATAAAGCCATGGATGCGACGTATATCGAAGGCTTCTTATGGTCTGCCGAAACGACTCGATCCTAGAACAACCCGGTCAGCTTTGATCTGTCAGACACATCAGCACGCGGCCATACCATGTACATGAGAACATCTGTAATCATTCCCATGGAGATCTGGTGGTCCTCCCAGGCTTCCCGTAAGACATCTAGAAACTTCTCTCCGGTATCCCTCCGCTCATTTTCCAGATCCTGAATTTCGCATTGGTCCTTCCCCTGAAGTAGAACCGATGAGATTGCCGCAGTCACCCGCTTCTGCACTTCGGTATCAAGCCATTCTTGCTCAAGCTTCTTGACCCGTTCATATAGCTCGTCACCGCGCATCATCAGCACGATGTTGTAGGCATTCCGGTATAGCTGCTCGAAAGAGAGATTGGACGCATCTTTCGTATGGATCTTCTTCAAAGACGTTGACAAGCCTTCCCAGTTTGTTTCAAAGTCATCGGTTTTATTGGTGTTAAGACCCTAATGCATCTTCGGTTAGTTGAGCCACTTCGATATAGTGCCGCTCAATGGCTTTCATAGTCCGAAGTACCGTGGACGGCGGCGTAGGACTTAATCCTTCTCCTGTTAAAGGGTCGGGATGATTATAACGGATCGGGAATGATATCTTACCCTCCGCGGGGCACGGATCTTTTGCCTTGCCCTCATAGCCATCTTCCGCTATAGTGGCACTTTGCCATCCACTGCCTCGGTGTTGGTCTTGCGCGCGGGGCAGTCGAAGGAGCAGCTGGACTTGGGTGGGCACAGATTGAGTGGAGATTCAGACCTAATGTGGGATTTTCAAGACTCAGTCAAAGAAGAGACCATCCAAAATAAACTCCTTTCAGCAGTTTCAGCGCTTCTTCGAAATGAGGGTGGAGTAGATGTACTGCAGACTGATACCGCGGAGGGCAGAGAAGGTGGAAAAACAATAAGTCCGGCGCAAGTTGAACACTTTCTCCGTCATTGCCCTCCGCCGTTCTCACGACCATACCTTTCAACTGTCGGGTTTCTACTAGGTCCTTGGGCAAGCAATTCCAGAGGCTAATACTTTAAGTCGGCGACTTTCATACCGATTCAATAAACTCATCTTCACGACCTCGCCATGCGCTCATTCACATCTTTCCCCCGAGGCCTCCGTGCCATCCAGAGCTCTCTTCCCCGAACTGCCATCTCGCGCCCTACATCCAGACCTTTCTCTCAACTCATCAACCGCTCCACCCGATCATCCCCCGCACTTTCCTGGGCGGCGGTCAGAATCTCCGTACCGGCCTCTACACTCCGTTACAACTCTAGCTCTGCGAGGCCTCTCACGGATCAGTCCGCGGACGCTGCCAGAGATGCGGAGAACGAAGAACAGAACAGGAAACGCCGGGAACAAGAACCGGCCTACCAAATTACCTTCACATGCAAGCCGTGCGGCGAGCGCTCGTCTCACCGTATGTCCAAGCAGGGTTATCACCGCGGGACGGTCGTGATCCGTTGTCCGTCCTGTAAGAATCGTCACATCATCAGCGATCACCTCAATATCTTCTACGACAAGAAGACGACATTGGAGGATATCTTGGCCGAACAGGGAAATAAACTGAAGCGGGGGTATGTGGAAGGAGACATGGAATTCTGGGATGATGGATCGGTGACCCCGAAGGAGGGTGAGGAGGCGAAGCCCGATCAGGGACAGTTGCCTTGATCTATCTGTCCCTGTGGGAGTTTAATGGATAATGAAAAGAGGCCTGGCTGTCGGTTGCATATCTACATTCGAAGAGTTACACTACCAAAAGTCTGCATAGAGTTGCTGGTTCAAAAGATACATGGGTATACAGGCGTTGTTGGTTGTCCCGTTTAGATACCTCTGTGACATTATATACACTCTGCTCTTGCGACCTGTACTATTATTATAACTTCGATGGATATATTTTGTACTATAATAGCAAATAATCTATTCCGTTCCCCTCCGCTCAACGCCCTTTTTTTGTATAAACCTGTGTGTGAACATGTACAATCATGAATTCCACGTCTCTTACCAGCCTCGTCTCTTGCTGCGGTGCTCCATGCCTTTCTCCTTTCTCTTATCACGCTTGCGGTCGTTCCTCCGCTTCTTCTCACGTCCGAACCTTTCAGGCTCCGTCACTGCCTCAATACGTCTCTTAACACGACGGCCTTCGCGCTTCTCCTTGATCTTCTCCTGGACGAGGGCCATTTGCTTCACAAACTCAGAGGTACCCAGCTTCTTCTGGATGAGGTCCAATACCTCATGGCAGTTCGACACCAGAGCCTTGTACGATTCTCTGAAGACCGGATCTGAGGAGCGGGGTGGCGGGATGGATGAATCAGTCATATGCTGAAGGGGGATGAGGATAATAGGGATAGATGGTTGGATCTGCTCTGCCTCAAGGTGGCGGCAAAGAGCTGCCAGAAGACCGATGGAAGCGGTCTTGGGGATCAACGATTCTGCCCTAGTGGTAAGAAGCTCCCTGCGCAGTACAGAAGACACTTGCTCGAAGATGTACCGGATAGCAGGCTTGGATGAGTCGACCGGCTGCTCCTCCTTATTCTCGTCATCGGATTCTTCACTGTCGCTAGCATCTGATTCGGCAGCCTTGTCACCCTTTCGAGTGAACTCGAGGCCATTCTGAGCGCAGCAGCGCGTAATGAAAATGATGTTGCGAACGGTTTGCATCGCAAGCTCCTCGCTGACGGCTGGAGTTCGAAGGCAGCGTACATTGGCACGGATCAGTTGCAGCATGGCGTCTCTATCCAGGGCCAATCCAGAGGCATTTTCCAAAGGCAATGAGCTGTAGCCATTAGTGGCATTCGACTTAGCCAAGTCCGCAAGCCAGGTTCCAACAAGGTTAGAAGCAGATGTTTTGACCCAGGCATGCGGGTAGAAGAGACATTCTCGGATAGCTGCCCAGTTCGTGGCACTTTCTTTGGCGAGCGCGATCGCAGGGACGCTCTTGCAGAGCTTTGCGTAGAGCTGGAGAGAGTAATAAAGCGTCTGCCAATTCTCAGTATCTTCAGCTTCTAGGACTGGCTGCATGATTGAAGGGAGAAGCTCTCTAACAAAACGAGCCTCCTTTTCCTTCGTCGTCTCTTCCGCCTCGAAGTAAATTCGCATAGCGTGTAGTCCAGTGCTGGTCAAAAGCAAGTTGTCTGTTTGTTCCAGCCATGAATGCAGAGGCACGAGAATGGTCTTCATCGTTTCGTTGTCTGCTCGGCTGTAGAATTGACTCAGCAAGGTTCCTGCGAGCTCTCTGCATTCTGCAGCATCATCATTCGCCATGACGATGACCACTGGCAAGAAAAATGTACCGACTATGTCTTGAGCGAGTTCCTGTCCAGTCTTCGACAGCAGAGTATGGATGGCTTCCATGACCGATTGACGACCCTCCGAGTGCTTGTACTCCAAGTTTTTGGCCAAGAAAGCCAGTTGTTTTGCCCACCTGTTCTTGGCCTGGGGGTACTCAATGAGGAAGTGAATGTATACACCTCGCGCTAGATCACGCGCAGAGCGGGTCTGGTTGGTGACCATCATGGTGGCAATATGGTCAACCAACTCGTACATTTCAGTGACAACGAACTTCCGAGACATAACAGCCCTGATAAAGTTAAACGTGATGCCTTGACGATCTGGCTCTTCAATGTCGGAAGTGAGGCGCTGCAGCAGATAGGAAAGATGCCCGTCCCTGAGCTTTGTGGACTTTCTCTCCCGAAGCATAGCCGCAATCAACTTCAGCGATGCTTGGGCAGCTTCGGTGTTTGTACTCGGCGCCTCCTTGATGATCTTGACAGCCTCAGTGAGATACACGTGAGAGTTGTTATCAATCTCCGCAAGAGGAAGCTTGACCATGGTAGATAGCAGTCGAAGGGCCGAGATCTTGACTTCCTCCTGCCCTTGGACTAGCGAATCGCCAATGATAGGGAGGAACCCAGCCACATTGGCTGGAGTGAGTAGTGAGTCAAACTTGCTCAAGACCGAGCGAAGGACATCAAGGGCAAAACGAGTCAACTTGTGGACGTAAGAAGAAGTGGTGCCTCGTTTCTCGCCCCGCTTTGCTCCATGAAGCTTGATCAGAAAATGTTCTTCGGAAGCAGACAAAGCTTTCTTTTCAGTCTGCACCGGCTCCTGGTACGACTCCTTAATGACTTCATAGCAAAACATCAAGATGTCACGGTTTTCTACACCTGGATTTCGCAAAAGACCAATACCGATTCTCCGCAACAGCTCGTCAGCTTTCCTCACAATGATGGAGGTAAGCTTCTCTTTGAGGAGTGATTGCAAGGGCCTGATCAGATTCGCCAGATTCCGAACGGTGGAATTCTTCGCCAGCAGTTCAATAGAGTCATAACTCTTGTTGCTCTTCACTTCTTTCATCTTGCTCACGTAGTCCTCTGCATCCTTCTCCTGACCAACAGTGCCAAAGGTATCGTCCATCACCACAGCGCTCAGGTCTGCCAGACAGTAATCCAGGTCCCCTTGCTTGAATTCGTCCGTCGTGGCCACAAGCATAGAATGGACAGTGAAAGACAGAACGTGCAGCTGGTAACCCTTTGTGAGGGTAGTCCGGAGTTCCTTGAGTATGTAGCCGAAATACACAGGGCCCAATAGCAAGGCGATGTCGTTCAAAGTCTTCCTAGCAGTGTCTCTGGAATCTTGCGCGCGGCTCTTAAGAATGCTGCAAACGTCCAGAAGGACGGCTGGTAAGCGAATAGTCATGTCTTGCTCTGGCAACAATTTCAAAAGCTTGATGGTTGTCACTGAAGCTGGCAAACGCAAGCTCATCTGTGCTTCATCTTTATGGTGAACAAAGTTTGTCAGGAAGGGGGTAAAGTTCGTCGTCAGTTCGGATGCAACCTTGGCAGCAGAAGGAATTGTGCGAGCCAAAGTACACTGGGAAGGTACTGAAGTCTCAACTCCCTCCATTTGGTCTTCGGTCGTTTCCTTGGGCGCATTGATTTGATTCATTGCTGTGGTTAAGGCGTCAGACATTCTACCTAGAAGTCTCAAGATATTCTTTTCCATCTCTGGCTTGCTCTGCATGTAACCCTTATACCTACGGAAGATGGCCCTGAACTGGTTCCAGTCAAGCCACTCCGCAAGTGCTCCGATGGTCGCAACTGCCTCCGCGATCAGGTTGTGGGCAGCCTCATCAGCCTCTTCATCGAACACAAAATGCTCGTTAAGGGGAATGAAAATTGTGCTAATGTTTGAAGCCTGTAGTTTGCCCTTTGATGCCTCGGTAGCCAGACGTCGTAAGGCTCGGAGACGACGATGCTGTTGTATATGGAGAACATTATTGAAAAAAGAGGCTTCCTCGTCGTCATCAACAAGTAAATCACGCATATCCTGGACGTTAGGTCTGTCAGGATTCAGCTTGACGAAGTAGCCTAGCGCGGAGATAAATTCCATCCGAACTAATTCTGATTTTTGCCGAATTCCATTCTGCAATGAAGGGAATAAAACATCCTTTACGAGGGGCTCGAATTCCTCTACAGTGTTGTCAGTAGCGAGAGTGGCCCGTTCCATGAATCGTTTCAATCCAAACGAAGCACTCGATCTGATGGCAAGCTCCTCGTCGTCTTTGACATGGTAGAGCATGTTGTAGAGAACCGGCCGCCATTGCCTAGCATTGAACGTCTCCCAGAGCCCATCGTTGATCTCTCTGAAAGCCTGCAACCGACGTTCAAAGTCAACTTCCAGCTTCTTTCGAGAGACTGAGTTCAAGTCTTCACAAAGAGCAGCAACCTTGATGAGGTCGGGGTCATGCTTGGCGAACGCAGAGAAAACCCTAGACAAGACCTCTCGGTTCGCTTCATCCTTGAAATAATCGAACATGGAGGAAACTGCATCAAACACCTCCTGGAAAAGCTTCAAATCTTCCTTAGGGTCGTACAGAGGCAAAAAGTGCTCGAGGATGCGCAGAAGGCCAGATTTCGTCTTGGGGGACACTCGGTCCGGAGGTTGACGGAGAAGATATGTGGTTATGTTAACCAAGCTTGACGTTTCCGTGGACGATTCAACACATGGGGCCAGTAGAGAAAGAGTCTGGACGCCAGATATTAAGACTGGTCGGGAAGGGCCGCGCCTCAGCAAGTTACCCATGTGAGAAAGGGTGTGGTCTAAATAAGGTGCCAAAACCACCGATCGAATTTCATCAGCGGGAATATCGCTCATTTCCTCCTGCTCTCTGAGTTCCTTCCCAGTTGCCAGTCCGACTAATGGCACTAGAATCTCATCCATGATAAACACCTTGACTTCATCACGGGTGGAGTCCACACCAAGACAGTCAACGACCTTGGTTAGAAGGGCATCATTATGTTGAACGAGATAGAAGGACGATCTGGGGGCAGTAGCCCAGGTATGGAATAGTCTAAGAAGACCAGAAACACCTTGGGTTGTTTCTGTCGCAAAGTTTTCAAGTCTAGGGTTGATCGTCTCGTTGAAGATCACACGAACGAAGGGTGTCCAGTCTCGGTCCAGCGAGACAGAGAATATAAGGTCCAGGCACTTAATACATGTAGACCGGATATTACGCAACACTGTCAATAGCTTCGTTTCTTCGTTTTCTGTTTGCGACTTTTCCAATTCACGACATGCCCGAACCAGGCAGTAAAGGACAACTTCCATAGACCGCTCTGCGTAAGGTGTCATCTTGGTCTGTAGTGATTCAAAGACCGTTTCGATCATTCTTAATAGACCCATTTGCCTCCTTGGACTTGCCAGCTCTCGTGCGAACACTTCCTGATCAATTTCACCATTTTGGATCAAGTGAACGTCGCCCAGAGGACCAAAGGAGATCTGGATGAAGAGTTGGAACTCGTTGTCAGGCAACTGGGCCAAGGTTCTCAGAACTGCTTTTCGTCGTCCTGCCTGCCCAGCCTGACTTGCGCTCGCGCCAGCTTTTGAGATCATCCGTCCATAGAGAAGTCGGAGGAGGACAGGAAGAAGCTCGTCCCTGTGTGCTTCTTCAATCAGACTATCTTCCCCGCCAACTTGAACGAACGCCGAGAGCTCGTCCCTGAACCGCGATTCATCAAGAATATTCAGAAGGTTCTCCTTGTATGGCAAAATACCTTGGGCTTTCCAAGTGAAAAGAGCTTTGAGCGCAGCCTTCTGAATCTCAGAATTTCCGTGACACAACAATCCAAGAACTGCATCGTGAACCTCGGAAGCTCTGAACAGGACACGGGGGTTTAAGTACTGGCCGAAAAGGCCAAGGAAGGCCAGTCGATCATGGAATCCCCAAGGAATGTAAGAGGTAGACTCGGAAGATTTCAGATCAGTCATTGAAGGGATATCTTCTTCATCACGTGTTGCCCAGGACAAGAATAAGGGAACAACCTGGCGCGACCGTTTCTCGGCGATGTTTGGCGCAGCATTAAGAACACGTAAAGCTTGAGTTCGCGGGGCAGCTGGGATGACCTCCGAGAATTGATGGTCTTTTTCGAGCCTCTGTGTTAACATGGAGATGGGCTCAGCGGCCTCGAAATTTGTGGTGCCAACACTTTCCACCTTGGCTGCATTAAAGCACTGGTATTCTCCAGACACGAAAGATTCCGCATTAGGATCTTCTGTGTCTTCGGCGGACGTTGGGGAGCCTCTCTCTTGAAGCCACTGGATAGCCAGATCCGAAACGATCTTCTCTCCATCTGCGTGCTCGCTGATCGACTTCAAGGCAGCGGCAGAGTCATCCCACAAAGGAGCCATCTTCTTTGAAAAAAGACCGAACAAGAAATTCGGGATCAGCCTAGACATCCATCTCCGCGATGCCACCTGTGGATAAGACATAGCCATCTTCCGTACGTGCATGGCCAGCTCTCTGGCGGACTGCAGCGTAAGGGGGCTTTCTTCAATTTGAATGGCCAAGGATATGAGGGACGTGTCGTCGCCCGAAGCTTGAACAATTTCTTGCAGGATTTTGAGGGATACCAGTCTCAACTCGTGGGACGGCCCGGCAAGATTGGTGATTAGCACATCTGCGAACTCAGCGAGGGCAGGCTTGTTCAGGTCAAGTTCATTGGAGCAAGCTGAGACATAAGCCAAGGTTGCCTCGAGAAAAACGGGAAGACGAGAATATGTAGAAGCGACGTTGCTGATCTGATCCCAGAGATTGGAGTCGACTTCGCCGCAGGTCGACGCCAGCTCCACATATGCCTTGAAGCCCTGACCGACGAAAAACTTGGTCGACAGAGATGGCTCGGATTCATCACTCTTCAGTGCACGAGATACGTGGTCGTGGAGACTTTGAGTCATATCAGGGAGGAGGGAAGGTTCTGTGGATAAGGACAGGGCACTGGGAAGCTTCGAATATGCGTTGAGAAGTGTTACCTCTGTTTCCCCGGGACGCTGGGTTTTCAAGGTCTTCTTGATTTTAGCCTTCCAGGGGGCTGGACAAGAGATATAACCAGGCTTCGAAACTTCTGATGTGATGCAGCCGGCTTGATTCAACCGAAGCAAGATCAAACAAAGTTCGTACTCTCGCTCCTTCCATGAAGTGTTGACAAACCTATTCAAGAATTAGTAACCAATGATAAGAGGATGTACAGCTTGGGGTTCTTACTTCTGGAAGTAAGGAAGTATCACGCTATGAAACCGCTCTGCGCCCCATTCCGAAAAAGTGGCGCAGAATGACAGGAAGTAGTTCGCAAGAGGCTCGCTTGTCACCGTCTCCATGGTCGTACGCATAAATGGCAGCAATTCATCCATAGGTGAAACTTGGAGGGCATATGCCACCGCAATGAGAAGTTGAGGTGTCGCCTCGGCATACACATCAGGCGCCGCCGCGGCGGTTTGCAGGAGAAGTAACAAGGTCTGGTGTACACTTTTCCAGTTCTTCACTCGCAAGCCCTTGCGAGTAGAAACACAGACGAGGATTAGGCGGCAACATGCCATGGCGCGTCGTTTGTCAGCTTTCCGGCAACGAGCCTCAATATGCGATTTGATCGTGTCCACTATGGGCTCAAAAGTGTCTGGAGTTGTGTTATGGATTATGTTGGTCAAAATGCCGCTTGCAACATCCAGTCCCAGGCTACTACGCAGGTCGTCATCCGTAGACATGTTTTCCAGAACAGCGCTGAAGATATCAATGCCATTGGAGTGGAGACCATACTTGACACCCTTTATGGCGTCAGAAAACATGGCCATGAGACCTTCCTTATATATCTCGACATTCTTATTGTCCGCTGCCGTCTGATGCAAATCGTCGAGTAAGAATGAAATCGCACGCTGAAGAGGTGTAGTGTTCTTATAATAGACTAATCCTGCCTTGCGAATGAGAAATGACATTGACTCTGCGGCAAACCGCGCCACAAATGGCTTCTGTCGTTCTTTTCCGAGATACGGGGTCATGATGCCTAGAAGCTGCCTCAGGTCCGGAACCAAGAGCCGCGAAAGGAATTTGAAAATCCATGCAAGACATGTGAAGCTCCATTCAACCACCTCAACCTCAGGGTGAGTAGCAGCTACGGAGGCCACGAGGGTCACCGAGGTAGCGAAATGCTTCTCGAATTTCGCACCGAGGTCCCTGGCAAACTGGGCAAGAAGACTCAGGAGCGGCTCCATGGACAGATGATCCCTCTTCTCAATGAATTCCACCAACAAGCTCATTATCTTTTCCTCGTGATACAGGATCTGAACCAAACTCTCACATAGCGGGTTAACGCGACGAGCAAACTGCACAAAGTTGTCGGACAGGTTCAACTCGGTCCAGTGATCAAATGCGGATCGGAAATGTGACGAGTTTTCGTCTCCTTCATCTTCCCCAAAACTCGGCCGGCGCACGCGGTGAATCGGATCGATCTTTAGCTTTGCGACACGCTGCGAAAAACCCTCGAACCGATAGTTCTTTGTCGTCTCCGTTCCTTTCTTCACACGCTTCACGGGCTTTGCCCGCGAAGCTGACGACGCTGCGACCATCTTTGGGAGCGATGGTGGTGAGACGAGGCAGCGCCGTTCGAATATGGTTGTATTCCAAGAATTGGAATAAGTTGATAGTATACCTCAAGACAAAAAAATTCATCGGCGCCGCAGTAGCATTATTCCGTGCGGAGAGTAGCGGCGCTTGCAGGGAATATCCTCTAGCCTGATAAGGCTAATCGCAGTCACGTGGAGATTAAGCATGGTCCAAGCTCCCCGGACCGTTTTTGGCAAAAACTGTCGCATGTCCAGACGCGACGATAACGAACGAGTCGGCATTTCATACTTTGAAGCCGCTCCAGGAATTTGCTTTATATAGCGCTCGAAACTTCTATAGGTTTCGCGCTAGTTCAATCTTGCCTTACGCGAAGGCTTGACTGCTCAAAATACTATGGTCTGCTCGAACCTTGCATCATAGTACCGAAGCCGAACTACAACCTGAATAATGGCCTCCAAAATGTGAGTCTGACAGCTCCATAGTACATAACCCGCGCAGTCCACTGACACATATCCCAGAATTGTAATTGGTGGCGTGAACTGCCAGCTCCGAGAAGTATTCACGAAGCTGGCCAAACTCCACGTGAAACAATCATTCGCATTTGCGATTGTTGTCGGCGACCTATTCGGCGACTGCTCGACAGAGCAGGAACTGGATGAGATCTCTGCGCTGTTCCAAGGGAGTATCAGCGTGCCACTCCCGACCTACTTCACCTTGGGTAGCCGGCCTCTTCCCACCAGGGTGATTGAAAGAATCGAGGCGAACGACGAAGTCTGCCCGAACCTCTATTTCCTGGGCAAACGCGGCACTCTCAAGACCTCAGAGGGTATCCGGCTCGTCGCTCTAGGCGGCAACCTGGAGACAGAAAACCCATCCTCCGACAAGTATCACCCAAGCTACGCAGAGTCAGACGCCAGGGCGCTCTACGGTGCCCACAGCGCCGATATCCTCCTCACCCATCAATGGCCGAAGGGGATCCGCACACGCTCCCAAGTCCCGATCCCAGAGGAAGCAACCAAACCCGAAGAAGTACAATGTATCGCAGACCTCTGCTCAACTCTAAAACCTCGCTACCACCTCTCCTCAACGGCCGAGTTCTTCTACGAACGAGAACCCTTCTTCCACCTGCCCCCGGAAGACAACCCCGACGCCAAACCCCTAACTCGCTTCATCAGCCTCGCATCCTACAACAACCCCTCCAAGCAAAAATGGATGTACGCATTCACGCTCGATCCCAAAGCCCCCCACCCATTAACCATCCCCACCGGCGCCACCGCCTCCCCGCTGGCCCCCGTGCAAACCAAACGCAAGCCCCTAACCAGCCAAAAAGAATCCTACAGCCGCTTCGCCGTCGACGACGAGGGCAGTAACCGTCCCCGCAAGCGTGCCCGCGGGCCCCCACCAGGCCCGGACCAGTGCTTCTTCTGCCTCTCCAACCCCAACATCGCAACCCACCTCATCACCTCTATCGGCAACGAAGCCTACCTCACGACAGCCAAGGGGCCCCTCCCCACTGCCAAAACCTTCCCGACGCTCGGCTTCCCAGGCCACATGCTCATCATCCCCTTCACGCACACGCCAACGCTATCCAGCATCGCAGACGAGCAATCGCGGCTCGCAACCTACACAGAAATGCACCGCTACCGACAAGCGCTGCACTCCATGCTCAGATCCAAAACCAACAGCGCCCTGGGCGCCGTCACCTGGGAAGTCAGCCGCGGCAACGGCATCCACACCCACTGGCAATTCCTGCCCGTCCCCGCCGACCTCATCACCCGCGGCCTCGTCACCGCCGCCTTCAAAGTCGAAGCAGAGAACCTCAAATACCCCAAGTTCGAGTCCCCGTCATCGTCCAGCGATCCCAGCGCCGAGCCGGGCGATTTCTTCCGCGTCTGGATCTGGGGTCCGAACAAGAACCCTAACTCTGACTCTGGCGCTGACTCTGATGCCGACACTGAGACAGAGAAAACGCTGCTCTTACCGCTTGGGCCCGAGTTCAGGTTCGATCTCCAGTTTGGGCGCAGGGTGATGGCGAAGTTGATGGAGCTGGAGGGCCGGATTAATTGGAAGAATGATGTGCAGTCGCAGGCGGAGGAGGAGGCGGATGCTACTGCTTTTAAGGATGCCTTTAAGGAGTTTGACTTTACGTTGGAAGAATAAAAGGGATCTACTGGGGGTTTTTGTAATTTAGTTGTTTATAGAGACTCTTTTTGGTGTGTTTGAAAAAGTGTGTGGGCTGTTTGAGCATGTGGGTATTGGATATATGTGAGTGTGTGCTGCGTTGTTTGTATCCATTATCTCTTGAGCTTGCCAGGGACACAGGGACAAAATGTAACACTGCCACTCTGATAACGATATATATTCGTGTCTTCTTTCTATTGGTATAGTGGTTCACTATTCAATAGAGTGTCCGGCTTATTTGAAGAGGCGAAGTGGTGGAAATGCATAGACGTAATAGAATAAAACCATACATATTGTGAAGCTATCATTGTCATCTAAAGAACATAAAGTCAAGTATCCTATCAATCGTTCATCGAATAGAATAGCATGTACATACAAACACATGAAGTGAGAAAGTCATGAGACGGTCTTTTCCAACGCCAAGCCAAACAGAAGCGAAAGGTAACAGGAAAGAATAGAGGTTAGAAGAAAGCCCACATATCTCCAATTGATTGTATTGATCAATGTACATTTCGGTGATCAACACTCATAATGTACGGTGGCGTTCAGTGGTTTGGTTCTGTACAGAAAGATAAAAGGTCCAAAATCACCATAAAAATGTCCACCAAATGAATCAAGCGTGTCATATCCTAAAGAGCAGAACGGGTGGTGATACCAGGTAGTAAGCGTAATTTCCACACATTGTGCAAGAACGCCAACTATATCGACTGTATGTAGAAGAGAGTATAAACAAATCGGCCTTGACGTTGACCCACAGACGCCAATGAGCGGCTGCGATTAAATCGAGACAAAATCTCAACACTATCAGTTGCAATGTTTATACATCCCTGAAAGAATTGGGAACGGCCTTCCGGCCACTCTGTAGCAAGGTTGGGGGCCTGCCCGAGTCTTGTATGGTTTCATGCGGAGCGGGACTGGATGTGAATGGTGGAGGGGGCGACGAAGGAATGGAAGGAGATGTATCCCTATAAACCGGTTCGGTGTTGAGCGGGTGCGGCATTGCCCTGTAGGTGGGCTCCGGGCCAGGCGGGGGCATTGCCTGGTACGCGGGCTCAGGGCCGGTAGGAGGCATCGCGCGGTAAGCCGCCTCCTGGCTAGGCGGAGACATGGTCCGGTAGACAGGCTCGTGACTGGGGGGAGACATTGCCCTATACACTGGTTCTTGAGTTGGAGGAGACATTGCCCTGTAGGCTGGGTTCGCGTTTGCAGGTGTCAATGCTCTATAGGGAGGGGCTGCGTTCGCAGGAGACATCGTCCTGTTGATAGGAGATTGGTGGATGGCAGGAGATGGTTGCCGATAAGGAATCGGGCGAGCGCCATCCGTGGATAGTGCCATCCCTGGGGTTTGGTTGATGGCTGGAGATGGGTGACGATACGGTGAAGGGGAGGCATCAGTAACCGGTGAGACGGCCGTACCAATTGGCAGGTAGTTCGGTTGGGATCCATAGTTTTGAGAATAATCACCATAGGGTTGTTCGTATGGCGAGATAGGGCCTGGAGAGGGCCCGCCGGGAGAACGAGCATGATACGCGCCCTGGTCATCAGGGTGGAAGCCGGAGGAACTAAAGGCTGTATCTGTCCTGATAGGCGGTGGCCCCATGTAGCCGGCTCCGTTTGCTCGGGGTGCGGATGGCATTCGACGCGGTCTTTGGTTGGCAAGGTTCAAAGGCTCCATCTCCATTGCATCTTGGTGATGACCCGGCTCTTCGACCCTCTTGGTTACAGCACTATCCCACGTGGGCATCGCGGGCAACGCATCTTCATTGCCCTTGGAGACTGCAGGACTTGGGGGAGTGTCAAAGCGGGCAACCTGCGCCCCACGATAAGTAGGTAGCGATGGGGGAGCGGGTGGCTGATAAGGATTGTTTGTCGGCATCGGTGGAGGTTGATTGTATGGGTCATCCAAGTATTTTGGTTCCTTCTTTCGGCGGGGAGACGGACAGCAGCATGAACAGCATCCACAGCATTTACAACATTGGATGCCGCAACACAGGCAATTTATAATACATGCCAGAATGGAGATAACAATGAGCGCACCAACAATGATCGCAACGATTACGGGCCATCTGCAGTGTCCGAGTCAGATATGTGGTGAGATTACTAGAAGAAAACCATGATTCAACGTACTTGCAATACGATTTGGCCATGCAATTATCCCAACTCGATAATGTTTCCGGAGCGGACTTGAGGTCGCTCACAAAGTCGCGCGGCCATATCGGGAATGGCGTCGTATCCACCGGACTCATTTTGGCGGAATATGAATCCTGAGATTGGGTTATCCGACCCCACACGGTCAATAGTACGGGCTATATGCGATGGTTCTTTATCCAGATGTCACTCTGATAGGGAACAAGTGCACGGTACGAAGTATGCAATATGCACTTGAGCGTACAACATGTGCTGCTGCGCAACGAAGCGGACCCAACGTCAGGTTTGGATGGTCGCGGTCGCAAGAGCCACAGATGAGCGACGGCCCACGGGACTCAGTCTTCGGTTTCTTTTCGTTGGATACGATTCCCTCTTGCATCAACGATCAAGAGTAAATGAGTGGACCGGTTTGCGACGTCGATTGAACGGATGCAGATTTTAATCGTGGTAACCTGGAATTCGAGGTACACGATATGAATTTTCTTAGAAGCAGAGAACGTCACAATTCAACCAAAAAGGAATGATTGGAAGAATCAATATATTAAAGAAAGTGCCTGTTAGTTCAGCGGTGATATCAATGCACCGCCACCAGGGGGATCACCGCAAACAGCAGAGAGGGGATGGAGAGGGAAAGAGAGAGACTAGGTGACAATATTTCGGATGAAAGATACACGGGCGGAGAAGGAAAGACGAAGTTCAGTTGCCCGCAAGAGGGTTGAAAGGGAGGGCGGAAGGAAGGGAAGGGAGGGGGAAGAAAAAGTCGAACAAGGGGAGAAAGAAAGAAGAATTATTTTTTGCCCACAGGGATCAGCGCATGGAAGAGAACCAAAACGCTCATCACAATTGCCAGAGATGGAGAAGAGGTTCGGTGGGTAGCCGATCCATTAAAAAGTAATCTCGGTGGTGAGCTTCAGGTACGCGAAGTATTACACTCACTTACTAGTCCCGGTACTCCTCACATTGTAATCTGAAACTACTTCTCATCCACAATCATTGGCAGTCGCAGTGTCCACTTTGATCGTCTGGATGGTACTCGTCAATACGAATAAGTTCCCGAGCACGGCATTCCCGACCTTTATATGGAAACCTATACGGGATGGAGCAGACCTTCGTGGGTCAATGCGATCGGTCGTTAAATGTCGTTGAGGTTAAATTACTTTATTGGAGAAATGTTTCGGTGCCCCATACTTTTCTCATGCACCGTGAGCGAGTTCGGCCCCAGGCCAAAAAGCCAAAGAATTCTGCGCTCCGTCACGGGCCAATGGTTCTGCAGGAAATTACTTAGTTCCTTTTTTTAGCGTCGGCTCGTTCAGTGCAAATTGCGAGTTGCACTGCGCACTAGGCATACTCCCAGAGTTCCCCTTCCCACCACAAGTAAATAGTAGTAGTAGTAGTAGTAGCGGGAAAAAAAAATATTATCTTCATGTCTACTCAGAGTCATAGTAATGTACACCGCCGACGCCTCGCTAGCTTTTCAGAAAGCTGTGGAAGTTTAGAAAACGAGCCAGATTCGCAAAAAAAAAGCCTGCACCTCGTGCTGCAAGCCCTAACTTTGGAGCAATGTGAATCGAAATTGCTCGAATGGTCATTATAGTAATAAAAAGGAGATATCGAGGTATGATAACAAACACAAAGGAGCTCATAGACCCATCAAACATGCTCTCGGCTGCATCCTCCTTGCTGGGTATTGACAAAGAAGCAGGGGTGCAGGAGATTCAAAAAGATGACACCAACGCCAGTGATAACAGAATCTGAATCATGCGATCATTTCAAGTTTTGGATTAAGATCTCGTTCAACGACTACCGGTCTCGACAAATGTTTATACTTTGCTGGCATTTGGGGGTGGAGGGCCCGGCGGTGGCTGGTAGGCCCGCTCGGCGCCGTTGTGATACGCATTCGGCGGTGACTGCAACTCGATGCCCGTTTGCTGTCCTCCAAAATAGCCGTAGGCTTGCGGTTGGGGTGTATACTGAGGCGGTGGCTGTTGCTGATAATGAGGGTCTGCATAGTAAGGATGTTGATGTTGATGTTGTCCGTAGGGAGGCGGGCCAGCAAGCCATGCCGTACCCGGATGAGGTTGAAGGCCGCGAGTGCGACGGCGGCGAGCGTTATAGCATCTAGCAGGACGTTAGCTTCATGCAACTGGCTCAGATTAAGGTCCTCCGCCAAGGACGGGAGAGAGGAACATACGCAAAAAGAAAGAATATGATGAAAGCACAACCAACAATGACGGCGAACGCTACCCAACGACCCCAGTCATACCAACTACTTGGCCTGCAGACCCAATCGCCCCAGCTATTATATCCACTACAAAGACACTGTTAGCTTCGTTTCATTCCATTGACTCCGATTACCCTTATGGATATTGGGCTATGGAACTCACCACTCTCGGCGGGCGTGGATGACACCCATCGTGGCTGAAAGGCCTCTTTATCCGAGGCCGACTGTAGGGCGGAGAATGACGTCGATCACAGAGACGAGAGCTCCTGGTGGTGAGCAATCAGCGGAGGTAAAAGGGTAGTAACGAGCTCAGCGATCTTGCTGGAGCGTGAATACAAAATTCGAAGGAGGTTTTTCGATCCGTACGAAAGAATTAAACCAGGACCAATGTAAGGGGAGGAAAGAAAGTGGAAGTTCTTGTACGTCTGAAGGCAGCAACGAAACCGCAGCAGGAATGGCGCGGGTAAATTATGGAGACAATGAATGGACTTGGACCTTACTCGGAGTGTGGCTGGTGCTTGGCGGCCTTACGCCGACCGGTCTGTTTATTTTCTTGGGTTACTTTTCGGTGGGTAACCGTAGGATTTGGCAAGGATGCGCAATAGGGCTGGGAACAGGGGGGCAAATTAGA
The DNA here is from genome assembly GCF_009193645.1 of Aspergillus pseudonomiae. NCBI lineage: Eukaryota > Fungi > Ascomycota > Eurotiomycetes > Eurotiales > Aspergillaceae > Aspergillus > Aspergillus pseudonomiae. The sequence continues at coordinate 151,514 of NW_022476036.1, read as the reverse complement.
TAATAATAATAATATTGCCTATATGAAGAAAGGGGAGTCTTCAACACCTGGTGGAACAATGTTAAAAATTCCTCGTAAATAGGGCATTTGATCGTGAACGCATTCGATATATCCCCTCACGCAATGCACTCACCGCATCACTCGGGGTTATTTCGAGTGGCAAGCGACCAGGGCCGATATTCTAGCTCGCCTCGGTACGGCATATATAATCACTGTCTAAGCCACCAAGCACCTGACTTGATGGTTTCCTCCCGCGTGAAACTTACCAAGTTCTATAGTTTATGATTTGCTGTCTGGGTTTGCCCCGGTTACTCGGATGAGTTGTTTGTGGCTTCAGTTTCCGTTCCTTCATAACTTTCAGCATACTCGAGTCTCGTGATCAACTGTGCACAGCCTTGGATACTCGTCATCGACTCCAGGGATTTCTAGAATTTTTGAATGCATGGTGAGCATGACATCTCTTACTTATTGGTCAGTATCGCGCAGGTTTGACATCGGTGTGGTCCCAGTGAAAGGTCCAATGGCTTATCATTTATCCGTAAGACTGTCAGATATCGAAAGCGAAAATACTTGTGATCCACTGAGTTGCTGACAGCCTATCTACTAACTCGAGAAGGAGACTGATAATCCCAGTGAAGGACTTTCTAATTGTTGGCAACACCTGGTTATGTCTTATGGTTTTCGACAACTCATAGTGTCTCACCGGTATATGTAGGCATCCAATACTTCTGGTGCAAACATGTGACATGTATATCAATCAAGTAATTAGACATTATCGGAAGGATAGAAAGTGGACTGAAAACCAGGGCCGATTTTATATTCCAGCCTCTGTAGGATTGCAACATGGTGGTGATTTGCTGCAGGATCAAGAGCGCCCGCCAAGATATATTAAGAGACAATTCGCAGCTCAAGCATTTCTGTGTACCACTAGACCCAACTCAAGTTCTTGCTCATTCTTGGTAATAAGAGTACTATGTGATAAAAAAAAAAAAATCATTGCTTGTCCCAACCCATTTAAATTCTCCATGGATTGATCGCAAGTTGCTGCAGATGATGAAAGAAAAGTAAGTGCAGTACAAAATAAGGTAGAAGAGAAAAGGTGGAATGGACATGCAACCTGTACTTGGTCTAAATCACTTCATCGTAGGAAATGACTAACCCGATCACCAGGCCACCAAAGCAACCTTAGCCGATCGACAGGGATATGAAGCAGACCATGATTTGCTCACGACTGGGTAATCTATGAATAGGATCCCAGAAGCCTTTGAACTTTGGCAGGTGTTGTTGGCGGGGTTGGATTTGCTGGTTCGCATGAGGGCTTGATTAGTTCCCGTCTTCGCATCTGCAATGCCAACGCATCAGTTGGTCTGTGTGCTCTGCTCCAACACGATCCTCATAAATAAGATAGGCGCCAGTGTCTCTATGGCCCCCCTCGCTCCCTCTTTTCAAAGCTACTTGGCCCTGTCCTTTGGCTTTGTAATTCAACTTGAAATGTGGATTTGCCTGAGGGTTTATAACGTTATATATCTCGGAATAGCCCCAGACCAATGCTCATAGTGGCTCTCCTCTCCAACTCACGTGTCTTCCATCTCGGACGTCATATAATTCCAAAGCCAATCACTATGAGATCGGGCACCAATGCCGCCATAATACAAGCCCACTAAAAATTACATAGAAACGTGGGTCATCATGCAACGAATGAAATTAACAAACAGTGAAAGGGAAGCTGAATGAGCGCACGTGCTGAAGCCAAAAGGCAACAAAAAGCAAACAAGACAAAGAAAGAAAGAAATCAACATCAATGACGCTAAAATTTAATGTGCCTGGTTCACATCGTCAACATCATTACATCGGAGGCTGCAATCCAAGAAGCTGAAAGAGTCTACAAAAGTTTAGGCCTGCGGCCGGGAAAAGAAGGATGAAGCAGGTGCTGTTTCCCACGATCTTCATCGACTGGCTTTGGCGATCAACCAGTGCAGAACAGCATCAAGGTTAGTCTCTTCTTTGGCACTAATTCCATAGCAGCTCACTTCGCGATGGGTAATGGATTTCAGATCCATCGCATCAATCAGTTCGTCGACGGACAGCTTATTCGGAAGGTCGGACTTGTTCCCAAGGACTAACAGCGGAATACCTTCAAGAGAGGGCTTGTTCATCAACTCGTGCAGCTCATCTGTGGCGATTGGAAGTGCAGGGCGGTCTGCTGCATCAACGATGTACCTGGTCCGAATGTCAGAGGAATGACCACAGCAGTGAGTCCTATTCCAGAGAGGACAAAGGGGTGGACTTACACTATCGCATTTACACCGCGGCAATATCGCTCCCACATTGGTCGGAACCGCGGTTGGCCTCCCAGATCCCAGCTATATGAGCGTTAGCACCGCGATGCGGGGACCATAGCGGACAGGCGTTGGGACACTGACCATTTCAAGGTCACATGGCCTTTCTGAACCCGTTTTGTGTTGAAGCCAATGGTGGGGATGGAACTGTGGGGAGGTTTAGCAAGAGAAATGACAACCCTTACGGCTAGGCTAAGCCTACGCTCTTGACTTACTCTACAGTAAACTCGCCTCCCTACAGGGTTCGTTAGGTCACGTTAGCGATGGTGGTCGAATACTAGATCGGTCGGTCCAGATGAATGGAGGCATACCGCAAGCACACGCAACAGCGACGATTTCCCTGCGTTTTGAAGCCCGATCATGGTGACATCCATCTCCGTCGCCCTGCCATTTCGAAATACAAAGTACCGCTCTTAGCAAGCCGAACCTTTTTTGTTTTTTGCGGGGACGGGCCGGGGAACTATTTCCGGGAGAACCGCAAAAAGCGATGATTTATTGGAACAGCGGCCCACTTACCAAAACATCCTCAGGAGCCAGTCATAAATCGTCCGAAAGATACCCGCCATGTTTGCGATTAAGAAAAAGAAAAAAGCAGAGAGACACTGTTCGTACAACGGAAATCAACCAGAGAAGAATGAAGGGAAAAGAAGGGACAGGATGGCCAAGAACGGTCGAGAGAAAGAGAAAACCAACAGAATGGTCGATTGTTCTGGCGCGAAGTGGCGATGGTGGGTGAAGATATTGAGACCTAGGATAAGAGTTTTGTAAGATTAAGAGTGGGGATGGTGGGCTTGCTGAAAGGACTCGAATCCCGCGACACCAGCGGACCACGAGACAATGAATGTAATCAAATAAGACGTGAGGAAGATAAGTAAGCCTAGTGGTAGTGAGAATGGGAATTTGAGGGAAGCAGGGAACAAGACGGCGGAAAAGCGACGTGAGGTCTGGAAGAGGAACGACACCGAATCAAGTTGAGCTGAACTTGATTGAAGGGGGCGGCGGCAGAGAGACTCCCCAGACCAAAAGCGTTGCGGAGAGAGCGGCTATCGTTTTCAGTTTCAGGCGCGCTTCCTTCTGATGAAGGGAATAGGGAATGATATTTCTGCTTTTCGCTCACTGCTTTGCGGTGAAACTGAAGTGCTCCGATCTATGTGCACGCATGACCGCTCGTTCTGCGCCGCTTTGGAGGGGAGCGCTTAGTGGCCCCTGTCACTCATGTCCGTCAGTCTGGACGAGGTCAAAGTCCCTACAGGAGTTAGTTCGAAAGCCAGTGGTTCTGTCGCACGGAGAGTGATCTTGAAATTGCTCTGGAAAAAAAAAATAGTAATAGTGACCCAATCGGTGAAGACAAAATCTGTTTCGATTTGTAATTCCTGTTCGAAAAGTAAATGCACTGTCTTATCTGGAGCCCGAAAGGGGAGCAAGAAAGCAATGAACTACTTCACCAAAACGTTCAACGTATCTATCAGCTTTGTTTGCCTTGTTGCCTAAGGCGGCGTCCCGTCCCGCACTTGGGTCCCGTGATGCAAGCCTTGCATAACGTGCTACGACTTGCGGCCTCAGGCAGAACAGCCACCGCTCATCATCACCACGATCTATCAGCACGTGATGATATCTGTCCGCCGGTTCCACCTCGAAAAATTTCCCCGTCGCAGCGACAAGAAAGGCTTCATTCAGACCAGCGCTCGTACTCCAATTGCGAGTCTCATTCCCTCTTGGTCACTCTTCTTCCCTCGCCTTTGATATCTGCGGCAGGAGGGGGTGAGCTCTTGAGGCAAACCAGTCACACCGAATCACATCGACTGGAGCCTCGGCTTGTGTAGACTGAAGTGTACAGTGGAAACTTTTTTTCACCTCCGAACCTCCGGGAAGAAAAACGTTTTCCTCGATCAAAGTCATTCCAACTTCACCATGGCTCCTGCTAAGACAGACACCAATTGGTCTGTCAATTACGATGTACTCAGGCGGGAGCAGCTATTCAAGAACCCTCCCAAGGATCGTACAGCTTATCCTGCACTAGCAGCCTCTATCAAGCCGCACGTTGATTCCTTCAATGCGCTTTTCGAGGACAGCAAAGTTTTGGAGGCGGGATTGAAAGATATTGGCACCAAGACATTCATCGACGGCGAAGCAGAAACTCCTGAGCAGAAGAAGGCTAGACAGGCAGAGGGCCGAAAGGCACCGAAGCGGAACAAGCTCCATGTTCGCGTCAAAGAAGTCTTCCTCGAGAAGCCTGCCATTCCCCCGACGAACAAGTTCACCACTCGTAACCGCAATATCTACCCGTCCGAATGTAGAGAGAGACATGCGACATACCGTGGCAAGCTGCGCGCAAAGATTGAATACCGGGTGAACAATGGGGATTGGATGGAGGCTGTCAGAGAATTGGGTCAGGTTCCTATCATGTTGAGGGTGAGTGGCTATAGTAGATTTATATGGGAGGTTCTACTGTTCCTGGTCTGGCTAACGTGAGTGTGGCATAGACCAATCGATGCCATCTGGAGAAGGCAACCCCCGCGGAACTTGTTGAGCACAAGGAAGAGTCTGAGGAGCTGGGCGGCTATTTCATCGTAAATGGAAACGAGAAGTTGATCCGAATGTTGATTGTCGGAAAGAGGAATTTCCCCATGGCCATTATTCGTGGCTCCTTCGTTAAGCGTGGCCACACATATACCAAATATGGTGTTCAGATCCGATCCGTCCGTCCTGATCAGACGTCCCAGACCAATGTCCTACATTACCTGAGTGACGGTAATGTTACTTTCCGTTTTTCATGGCGCAAGAATGAGTATCTCGTCCCGGTGATGATGATTCTTAAGGCGCTTGTGGAGACGAATGATCGCGAAATCTTCGAAGGACTGGTTGGCAGTGCCTCTTCTGAGGGAATTAACAATACATTCGTCACGGATCGTGTGGAACTTTTGCTGCGGACATACAAAGGATACAACCTGCATAGTCGCTCAGCCTGCCGGGCTTACCTGGGAGAGAAGTTCAAGCCCGTCCTCGGTGTTCCAACGGACATGTCAAATGAGGAAGCTGGCACTGAGTTCCTTCGTAAGGTTGTATTGCCCCATCTTGGTAACCAGAACGTTAGCGAAACCCAGGACTACGACAAGTTCAAGCTAATCATGTTCATGATCCGGAAACTTTACGCTCTCGTCGCTGGCGACTGTGCCCCTGACAACCCTGATGCCGTCTCTAACCAAGAAATCCTGCTTGGTGGTTTTCTCTACGGTATGATCCTGAAGGAGAGACTGGAGGAGTGGGTCAGATCTTTTGGCCCTATCCTGAGAGACTGGAGCATGCGCAACCACGGCGCGAAGTTCACTGATCCTTCATTCGAGAGGGACTTCTTGAGCAAGGTCGTGAAACGGTCAAATGAGAACATCGGTGGTGCGCTGGAGTACTTCCTATCGACTGGTAACCTCGTCAGTCCTACGGGTCTCGATTTGCAGCAGACATCCGGTTATACTGTCATGGCTGAGAAAATTAACTTCTACCGTTTCATCAGTCATTTCCGAATGATTCACAGAGGTAGTTTCTTCGCACAATTGAAAACTACCACTGTTCGTAAGCTGCTTCCTGAAAGTTGGGGCTTCCTGTGCCCTGTTCACACACCTGATGGATCTCCTTGTGGTCTCCTTAACCATCTTGCACACAAGTGCTTGATTTCCACCAGTGATATCGATGTTTCTCATCTCCCAAGACTCTTGGTCCAGCTCGGTGTGCGCTCGGAGTCTTCTGTCTCATTGGAAGAGAGCGTAACGGTTCAGTTGGATGGTAGAATTGTCGGTTTCTGCTCACCGAAGCAGGCTCGCATGGTCGCTGATACCCTGAGACACTGGAAGGTTGAGGGCAGCCACAATGTTCCTCGAGAGCTGGAGATCGGATACGTCCCTAACTCTAACGGCGGTCAATACCCCGGTATTTACATGTTCTCGCAAGCAGCTAGGATGTACAGAGAGGTTAAGTACTTGCCTCTCGACAAGCTTGACTACGTGGGACCATTCGAGCAGCCCTTCATGGAAATCGCCTGTTTACCATCGGACCTTGTCGCGGGTGTTTCGACGCACATCGAGTTTACACCGACAAACATCCTCTCTATTGTGGCTAACATGACTCCTTTCTCCGATTACAACCAGTCGCCTCGTAACATGTATCAGTGTCAGATGAGCAAGCAGACAATGGGAACGCCCGGAACCGCCATCGATTATCGTACAGACAACAAGCTTTACCGACTGCAAACTGGACAGACACCAATTGTGCGCCCCCCTCTTTATAATGCTTATGGTTTGGATAACTTCCCGAACGGCACGAACGCGGTTGTTGCTATTATCTCGTATACGGGTTATGACATGGACGACGCTATGATTATCAACAAATCTTCACACGAACGTGGATTCGGTCATGGTACAATCTACAAGACAAAGGTCCACACCCTCGATGAAAAGGAGTCGCGAAGGAACAAATCTAGACGTGAAATTACTAAGCTGTTTGGCTTTGCTCCAGGGGGTGAAATTAGGGCCGAGTGGCGTAACACCATCGACGAAGATGGTCTTCCTCACATTGGCGCTAGGGTTAAAGAGGGCAGTCTCGTCGCTGCATACCACAACGTGCGTTATGATGCAGCATCGGACTCCTATGTGAATGTCGATGGCATCACCCACTTCGTCAAGTACAAGGACGCCGAAGAAGGATACATCGACAGCATCCGTATCATGGGTGCCGAGACCGGTATCGAACCGTGCCAATCCCTCAGCGTGAAGTACCGTATCCCAAGAAAGCCTGTTATTGGTGACAAGTTCTCCTCTCGTCACGGACAGAAAGGTGTCTGCTCCCAACTCTGGCCGGCAGTCGACATGCCCTTCTCCGAAAGTGGCATCCAGCCTGACCTTATTATCAACCCTCACGCTTTCCCATCTCGTAAGTCTCCAATTTTTTTTTTTTTTTTTTTTTTTTTTTTTTTTTTTTTTTTTTTTTTTTTTTTTTTTTTTTTTTTTTTATTTTATGACAATAATATTCCTTGACTGACCGATGGACAAAAGGTATGACAATCGCCCAGATGATCGAATCCATGGCGGGCAAGGCTGGTGCTCTTCACGGCCACCCCCAGGACTCGACGCCCTTCCAGTTCTCTGAGGAGAACACCGCCGCCGATTACTTCGGCCACCAACTCCGCAAGGCAGGCTACAACTACTACGGCAACGAACCACTCTACAGTGGTATCACCGGCAAAGAGTTCGCCGCCGATATCTTCATCGGTGTCGTTCACTACCAGCGTCTCCGTCACATGGTTAACGACAAATTCCAAGTCCGTACCACCGGTCCTGTGAACTCCCTGACCGGCCAACCCGTCAAGGGTCGTGCCAAGGGAGGTGGTATCCGTGTCGGTGAGATGGAACGTGACTCCCTCATTGCCCACGGTGCCGCCTTCATCCTCCAAGACCGTCTCATGAACTGCTCTGATACCCAGCGTGCCTGGCTCTGCCGCGACTGCGGCTCCTTCCTCTCAACACAGGTCGCCCTCGCCGGTGGCTCCGGAAAGGCCCGCAACCAGGGCGCCGCCGCCGCCGCCGCAAAGGCTGCCTCTAGCCAGCTTACCCAGGCCAGCGGCTCCTCCGGCATCGTGCGCTGCAGACGCTGCGCCCGCGAAGCTATCTTCGATGACTCCCGCGCGATCACCTGGGAAGACGGCGATGGCCGTCGTTTCGTCGGCGGTGACAACGTTACTGTCGTTGCTGTTCCGGGTGTGCTTCGGTACCTGGATGTTGAGCTTGCTGCCATGGGTATCAGGATGAAGTTCAAGGTGGACAACTAATCGCCCTGCTCAATGCATACTATATCTTGCATCTCAAGAGCAAAGTAAGAAAGCAAAAAAACGATATGAAAGAACCTGACAAGATTTTACGTTGGCTCGGGAATAAAAGCTTGTATAGATGGGGGAGTACTTAGCAATATTTTGGTTCTTGGATGTGTACTTATCTATCTGGGATGAGATTTTTGTTTAGTATATCATAGCATTATAGTATAGTTTTCTTTTCAACTTCATACTGATCTCTCTATTTTAGTAGGGTGTACCAGGAACTGCAACTGATTCTAATGAGACGTGGATCCCCATTACTGCTCGCCAAACAGGCAGACTCATAAAAGGAAGTTTCTTGTATGCCTAAGAAAAGAAAATTGATATATCATGTCTACCATGAGAAACCATCCAAGACACTACACATTACAACTCCGACGTGACATTCGAGAATTCGCCCTTCTCCAACTTCGTCTTCCAGAAGATCGGGTTCATGTCGTCAAAGCCGTGGTGCACCCATCCTTCTTCCTTGACGTGGTACAGGTTGATGAAACCACCAGAGTAGGCGTCACGGTGCATAGCGGCCAGGATACTTCTCCGGCCGAGCTCAAGGGCCTCCTCTTCAGTCAAGTCGTAGCGGTAATTGGCATCCAACACACCGTAGGCGAACGTCTGACCGGATCCAACACAGAACAGGTTGCCCGGGAGTCGGGTGCCGTCTGAGTCGATGTAATAGAGAGCTGGACCTTCTTGAGGGGTCATCTAATCACAGTGGAAATGCATTAGCTTCAAACGTTCTTGGGGTTAAAATGTGACGGAACGGGCCACATACTCCTGCTAACATTGTTCCCATGCTCAGACCGTATCCCTTGTAGGCGTATGTCAAGTTGGCGAGAATCTTGGAAGCGGCAGCAACGGTGATACGGCGCTTGTGGCGGATTTCTACCAATGATTAGCATCACACATTCCAACAATATGGGGTACAAGATGAACCAGAACATACCATGAAGTGTGCATTGCTGACTCAAATATCTCAACCAGTATTGGCAATCCTACACCCAGTCATTAGCGTAATGTCCTAGAGTGCATCAAGAATATCCACAGAGCGCTATGTTGATCCCCAGATAGAACAGGGTACATACCGCAGCACCACCCGCCATAGTACCTAGAAGACCGGGAGTCGGGGCATTGTTCGCCTTGTCCTCACCACGACTCAACCGTGAGACGGGAATAACCTTCTTCACTGTCTGACTGGCAATCCAATTTCCAGCGGTGGCTCGAGAGTCTGTCGCAACAATCTATGTACCGTTTGTCAGCGGAGAACGAGGGACCAGCTAATCGGACGGCGTACAATTCCGCCCTGGAATCGGAAGGCCAGTGTTGTCGTTCCGTGGGCAAGTTTGATGGGGCAGCTTGGGTTCGAGTGATCATCAGTCATAGCACGGAGCCAAGATCTTGACTAGACGAAGGAGTTGGGTTAGCTAGGGTCTCCGCTTATTCGGCATATGATATGATCTGTTTGGTCTTCCGGCGTTGGGTAGGCAAGCGGTAGCATCGCCATCACGCTCCTCCGCGCGCCGGCACCACACAACAGATTCATTGGGTGGTGCTTACGTTGTCAACTGGAGGAAGGTTGAATTTCAGAGAGAGGGGAGGAAGGCTCTCTGTGAGGTCATGTTGTTCTTGTTCGGAGTAGAACTCATTCTGATGGGCCGGGCGGCTATATTGGGCGACCAACTTGTCCATGATGGGCGGCGATCTGAATCGGTATCCGAGGGAAGGAGGGAAACAAGTTGTAGTTGATATACAAGCGCAGATGGCGAGGAGGTGGGATGGAGGAGGTCGAGCTTCTGGGCGGGAAGAGAGCTTCCCAGATGATGCTGTAGCTCCGTCCGCGTCACGCCTGCCGCCTGGGTCACGTGGCCATATCGCTTACTCGACCTTATCGCCGTATCAGTTCCTTTCATCATCTTACTCTGTATAGAGTACTCCTACAATTTATCTCTACTAATCTCCCGACTCAGTCGAATTAAAGAGATGGCTCTTCTATAGGAATTTCTCTCTTGGGGAATCTGCAATCAATGTTCATACTCACATACTAATATACATAATAATACTCCAGAATTAACGCAGGGAAGAAACCAAGGTAAAACACGATGATTGACCAGCTTAATACGGGACAGCGACGGTTTGAGGAATGCCCCAAGCTGCCTTGGGCTGCTCCTGGAGTTTTTCCCGAATAGACTTAGCATCATCCGTGGTCTCTGTCACTTTTTTTGCCTCCGTTCCTTCCGTCAGCTCGGTGGAGGGCTGGTCAAAGTGCTGAGTCGAATCTGTGACGGACTCCTCGATACTTCTACTGCTCGCAGCATTTTCATTGACCTCCTCGGGCTCATCTGTGACAGAATCGTCCCAGCTTCTAGCTTCGCTGACGGACCCAACGTGTTCCTTTGTTCCTGGAATAGTGTCGTGAGCTCCAGGTGTGTATCCAGCAACAACGGGAGTGGCTCCATATATGCCCCTAGCTCCCTGCGAACTGGACTCTCCGTAACCCTCGGCTCCAGTGGCGGTATCAACACGCTGCTTAGTTCCTGGGATGTAAGTGATCGTATTACTAGGCCGACGATACATATCGCTAGTTGGCTCAACAGGCGCTGTTACAGGCTGTTGGGACTCCTGGGCTTCGACCACGGGCGTAACATCCTCTTGAGTCCCAGACCCATACTCATGGACATATTCATTAGTGCCCTGAGTCTCGGGAATGCCTTGAGTCTCGGGAATATATTCCTCAGTGTAACGAACATCTGAAGCCGAGCCATTAACATCCCTAGTCGAAGCCATCTCACGGCCGTCTACTTCAGACGAGCCGACGGTGAGTGCTTGACTATCCCGAGCCGCACGAGCTGCGGGGGCTGGAAGGAGAGTGCTATCATGCAAGTGTCCAGCTGAGGTCGGGATAGGTACGGTAGTACTCTCCCAGGCGCGGAGACCTCTCTCGGCGTCTTGAATGAGCTGACTTGCCTCGTCACCACGATCATAGTCTTTCCGAGGCTCCCCTGGGACAACAGGCGAGTCATCGAGGATACCCAGCAGCCGGCGGGCATGACGGGCGAGCAAAATCTGCTTCTCACCTCTCTCAATGACAGCCGCCAAGTGGATATCGAAAGCCTCCTTGAGTTTTGCCCTAGTCTATGGAAAAATTAGCACTGCCAATTATTAAGGTAGCTAGAGTTGACACGAACCATGTTGGTCAACTGAGCCTCGGCGACCAGGCTCTGCGCTTCCGCTCTCACAAGCTCCTGTTCCAGTGTCTCCAACCGGATGCTCTCCGGGTCCTTAATCTTCAGTTTCGCGATATCGTCCTGGATCTTGGCTCGATGATTCCGTGTCGGTTGAATCGAGTTCTCTGTTTCGCGAATGTGCTTGAGAACCGTCCGGTACTCTTCCAAGTAAGATGCGAAGATCTCCTCTTGATCGCCCATTTCGGCGAGCAGCACACCCAGTTTATCAGTGATGTCTGACACAGCTTCGTCCTCCGTAGCCTCCCCCCAGTCGGAGAGCTCTTTCGCGGTGGACACACGCTCACGACCGGCCTTCTCATAAGCACTGATAGCCGCGTTCTCATTTTTGATCAGGCGGTTCATCCTCTTGCTCAGTTCGGGCTGCTGCGTACCGCGCAGCGTCGCGAAACTGAAGCGGCTCCGCGAAGGAACCGAATTCCTCCTGCGGACCGACAGGTTTCGATTCCTAGGTCATATTAGCCCAGCATCTAAGCTCTGCCATTGACCCTCGTACATGGTTGAGATGAAACCAAACAAGTCACAAAGTAATTGACACTAAGTCGCGACAACTTTTTCAGAGGTGGCAAAATGGGATTGTCGAGCTACTGATAGAATATCCTAATAGAGAAGTGCGCCTTCCTCGCAGGTCCGACAATACAGCTTAATAAATGGTATACACGAACGGTCGCAGGTTAGGACAATACGAAGCTAGATAATTATGTTCGAAAGTACGCAATGTTCTAGAGGACATGTACAATTACTTTATGATCGCATCGGCCGTGCGAACCGTACTGACGTCATGCGGGAGAAGCGGAAGTTTTGAAGTCATATTGTCCGAATGCAGACAAAGCAATGCGCAGTTACCATGGATAGCAGGCCTCTTTGTCCGGCCGGGGGGCGAGTTTCGCCTGAGCTTATCTGATCCATGTTGGTTCGGGATGAGATCATGGAGCAGTCTAGCCACGGATACACTCTGCACTTCAGGATATTGTCTTGTCTTGGTATCTAATCAATCAACAGAAAGAAAACCTGGCAAATGAAACAAGAATAATTAGGAAATGAAGAAGAATACCAATCAAGAACACTTTAGCCAAACAATCCAAACCCGAACAAAACCCTAACTCCCAACTCCCAAGCTCCCATGAAGGTGTGTTCAGCAATTCTACACCCGAATATACTCTACATCCTCGGTCCACATAGGCCTCCTCCTCTCCCTTTCCCTCATCCGCCTCCCCTCGGGCTCAATATACTCCACACACCTCCGCTCAGGCAAGAAATCCCGACTCCCAAGCCACCATCCCTTCCATCTTGATATCGGAAGCGATTCCTCCACTGTCCGGATTCTCCGTCTCGACACAGTCGTATATGACGACCGCGGGGACTCACAGTGATGCGAGTGCGAATGGGCATGTCGGGGTGGGCAGACGCTCGTTGAGTCATGGCTGTCAGTGCTGCTGGAGCTGGAGCTGGAGCTGGAGCTGGAGCTACTGCTGCTGTGTCTGCGCCGACGACGGTGGGAGGACGGGATCGAGACGCGCATAGGTGGGTTTCTGAATTCGACGACTCGGATACAGGGGCCTTTACCTTCGTCGACATCGAGGAAGCACATCTTCTTCGGCCCTGGGATGGTAGTGGTTTGGGTTTGAGTTGGGTTGACTTGGTGTTTGAGTAGTGTAGGGGTTTTGAAGTATAAAGAAGAGGGTTGGTGTGTACTTGTGTATACCGCTGGCGTGTATATTTGTATTATTATCAGCGTTCGTTTGGAGATATCTCAATTTCTATCTCTCTTTGGTATTCCTATATTCTGACGGGAGACACTGAACCCGGTTGATGTATAGCCGAAACAAGCTTCCAGAGAGATATATACTAGTAAAACAAGCTACCCGGGGATTAATGCATTATAAATGTCCTCTAAATACTGGAAGGTGAGTAATAATATTCCCAGGTCAGGTCATCTACTCTGAGTCCAGCCTGACAGTGGGAATCACTTGATCCGGGTCCGTCATGTGGGTGACCGTATCCGATGACATCCTCATCTAGCACCCTATGTATGGTCAACGCAGAGATGTCTACAGAATGCGACGGGATAGATGCTGATGAGTAGTTATTGAAATTATAAGGGTCGCTTTGGCGTGTGACTCTTGGAACCTGTGGATGCTTTTGTTGTGGGTTCTGTGCTATATATATATACAAACTGCGGATGACTATATATGGGTGGTAGGCTATGCGCGGCCCTTCCACGCTTGTCTTGTCTTTTTCTCAGGCTATGTGTATTCCTTGTCTATATGTATGCGGTAGAATTTACTTAAAGGGTTCTTGGTGTTCTTGATTGGTATATCTATAGTTGTTAAATTTGTGTATAGATATGTCTATCACTTGTTTGCTTATAAGTGGATACATACTATAGTTCCCATCTGATTCTACTCTAGAAGTCTGAAGAGAAGCCTCTCATGTCTATCATAAAAGTCTCAAATCTCTACGAGCATATAGTAGATCATAAAATCTTAGAGAATACTAACCAACTCCGACCATATTCTCAACCCAACTTCGAGAAATATCCCATTACATTCGCGCACTAAGGACGAGTACTCGCTATATGCAACGACCACACAAGCAATAACGAGAAGAACTACTCAAGATAATGCAACCCGAGGTCAAATTCAGACTTGCCCAAGCTAAACATCTCACTACATCACTCTGTATAACCTCCTATATGTACTGAATACACAGTTGGGGGAGGGGGGTGAAGATCGTTAATCATTAGACCAGTTGCTACTGATAATGCTCCAAACACGAGTCGACATATCTGGGATAGATAGGTGCTGTTTCCGTCTGTATCGTAGCCCTAACCACTAGCCAATATACCTTAATAGTCGTCTTCTAACTTGATTTCTTCGGCTATGTACCATGACCTGTCAACCAACCTGCCTCCAAACCATACAAGACTAGACTAAACTGGACTGAGTACTATAGATTCCGGAAGTATGCCCATTGACCAGGTATAATACCTGCATAACCATTATCGCAGATCGGACACAGACATAAAGTCTAGCCCAAGAGCCAAGCCATCTACAGTGCTGCCTAGAGTCCCCCTCCTCCCCAAACTGCCGAGCTCAACACCGAAGGTCTCCCTGAACCAGCTCCCTAAACCCAGAATCCCCGGTGTGAATGCACAGCCGCAGGGGCATTGCACGAAAAAGTAAGCGAGTTGCAGTTGTGGATCGACAGGTAAAGCATGTAGGGGGGCTTCTCAGGGATGTGGTTCAACCGTTCAGGACGGAATCCGAGGGTTTGCCGGGCCCCACAAGTAAGCAACTTGCATTAGCGTCCCGCTGAACACTGTTTAATCTAAGCTTAATACTTATCTCCTTCGGAGTATATGCTATCCAACAAGCTATTTTCGTCATGAACCTTGGCGGGTTGAGGTGGTTATTACCAATCGGCTCTCTTGGCGTGATGACAACATCTTGTTGAAGAGTATTGGCAACGCGCGGCCTCGCTGTGGTATCCTGGGACATACTGTTGGTGATATCAACTGCTGTTTTGAGGTGATGGCGTGCAGAGTCTTGGTCGTGGATATAAGATCGGCGACATGTCATCTCAGACAGAAGCCATTCATCTCTATACTTCAATAGTTACAACTACCTCAGTGTGCAGATATCACTAGCAACATCAGCATCAGCATCATGAAGGGAAGCAGCCTCGCCGCTCTTGGTCTAACGACGATGCTTAATACCATGTCAGCCATGGCCCAGAACCTGTCCTACGGGGCTGACAAACTTCTACCGCAGCGACAGCGTCACGGTCCAGCCGATCACCTTCGAGAACCAGTACCGGATGACCATCGCGGGCAACCTCTTTACGCGTAACAACTTCACGCACAACAACAACATCACCGCACCGGCCATCGTGGTCGGCCACCCGATGGGCGCCGTGAAGGAGCAGAGCGCGAACCTGTACGCGACGAAGCTGGCCGAGCAGGGCTTCGTGGCCGTCTCGCTGGACCTGTCGTTCTGGGGCGGCAGCTCGGGCGAGCCGCGCAACGCAGTGTCGCCGGATCTCTACGCGGAGGCGTTCAGCGCAGCGGTCGATTATCTGGGCACGCAGGAGTTCGTCGACCGCGAGCGCATCGGCGCGCTCGGTATCTGCGGCAGCGGCGGGTTCGTGATCAGCGCGGCGAAGATCGACCCGCGCATCCGGGCCATCGCGACGTCGAGCATGTACGACATGGGCGCCGCCAACCGCAACGGGTTGCAGAGGTCGCAGAGCGTTGAGCAGCGCAAGGAGATCATCGCCGGGGCGGCGCAGCAGCGCTGGACCGAGATCGACGGTGGCGACGTCCAGTACACCAGCGGCACCCCGAATGAGCTCACGGCAGATACACCTGCCGTTGGACGCGAGTTCTACGACTTCTATCGCACCCCGCGTGGCGAGTTCACTCCCGAGGGCTCGTCGCCGAACCTCACGACCCATCCCACGCTCTCCAGTAACGTCAAGTTCATGAACTTTTACCCGTTCAACGATATCGACACCATCTCGCCGCGTCCGCTGCTCTTCATCTCGGGCGACCAGGCCCACTCGCGCGAGTTCAGCGAGGACGCTTATGCGCGTGCGGCCGAGCCGAAGGAGCTCTTCTGGGTGCCTAGAGCCGGCCACGTCGACCTCTACGATCGCGTCGATCTCATCCCCTTTGGCAAGCTCACGCGGTTCTTTCAGACGAATCTCAGCAGAAAGGGAGCCAGGGCGGTTCGTGTCTGATATGGTACTCTAATATCGAGTTGGTGGTGTTAACTGTGGGTTGGTTAGATTAGAGTCATGTACCCTGATAGCTGATATACGATTAGTTCAGCTTTCAACTAAACTGATCTAGATACTAAAGTCTCATAGACACAAAGCTATATCATTGTGTGATTAGTTCCTCCCTGGTAGACTTTCCATATACTAAGTTGATTACTCCTTTCCTCTAATAGCTGGACACCATAAGATAATGCAAAGACCCTCGTATCCAAACACTCACGAGCCATAACCTCACCTTCCATGATACCATGCACATAGCATTCACCCACTAACATATACTCCGTCAATCCATCATCGCTGGACTGACCTGAAAGATAGCGTGCGCAAGAGAGAACATATCCTCAACTTCCTTCGCACGCGGCCGCAGCACATAGGGCACCGTCGCACCGTCAAACCCAAACCGAATCCCCAGGCTGGGCCCAGCCGAGTCGGCCTTCCGTTAGAACAGAAATGTTTGGTAGTGAGACCAACCTAATGCTTGTCTAGCAAGCGAACTAACTGAAGCGCCGACTCATCTATAGCTCTTGCTCGTACTGTCTCTAGCCCGTGTGCCAGCCTCCTTTCAGTCGCCATACTGGACATTGTGTTCTTTTTGCTGTGTCGGAAACCCTCCCAGAGCCGGATGTACTTCTGCGGTGTATTATGACAAGCTCTACTAGGGTCAAACTCCAGTGATAAGTATATGCTAAGCCATTAGTGTAGGCAAACGCAATGGGTGAAGTTCCTAGTCGTGTCTGCAGATCAAGGCTTGGTATCGTGAAATTCAATAGTCGTCATGATCCTATCGTCTATTATACAGTACAGTATATCCTGCCGAACGCCGACCCATGTAGAGTATGTAAATTACACAGTAGAAAAGAAGAGCAAGTCAAGAAGAAAAAAAAAGCTTCATCCCTCTGGACCGGCGTCGGCATCTGCCATCTCCGTATCCTGGGGTTCTTGGGTATCTCCGGGATGCTGCTGCTCGTGTCCTCCTTCTGCTCCGTTCTGCGTTATCCCGTTTGGCAGAATCCCATTTGGTTCGGTTCCGTTTGGCTCAGTTGTATTTGACTCGGCTCCATTTGGCTCAGCCCCGTTGATCGCTGGGGGAGATTCTTTCGCGTCGGTGTTCATTCCGTCGTCGTCGTCGTCTTCGACCTCCTCGTACACCCGTATCGTCTGGTCGATTCCACAGCTCACCATTAACCGCTTGTCGCCCAGCGTGCAAGTGTCAACGCCCAGTACCACTCCTGTATGCCCTTCAATCCGCTGCAAGGTCTTCTTGCTCACTACGTCCCAGCATAGAACGGCGCCGTCTTCGCTCCCGCTGACAGCGAACGCGTGGGGCGGTGCGCCACGCACTCCATATGTACCGAAACCGCCCGCCAGACTGTATTTCCGGTTGACGTGTCCCTGGTAGGTCTTGATACAGCGTCCTTCCACGTAGTTCCACAGCCGTACGCAGTCGTCCAGCGACCAGGCCAGGACAAACTTGCCATTGGGGGAGAATTTGACCGACGTGACCGGGGGGTTGTCCTCGTGGACCAGCGTGCGCAGACACTGGCCCGTTGCCGTGTCCCAGATTCGAATCAGCCCGTCGGTCGCGCAGGATGCGATAAGGGTGCCGTCCCAGACGACGTCGATCCCGCCGACGGGGTCGGAATGCGCGGGGAGGGAACGCATCACCGTCGCGGAGCGCACGTCCCAGAGGAAGACCGCTTCGTCGTAAGAACCGCTGACCAGCATGTTGCCCTTGGGCGAGAAGGCAATCTGGTAGACATAGTTATGGTGGCCAACGAAGGGGATCGAATGCGCTTTGCCCTATACGGCGGGGAACACTTAGTGGAGAAGAGCTGTCAGACGAAGGGGGGGCATACCGTCAGCACATTCCAGAGGCGGATCGTCTTGTCATCCGACCCAGACGCAATGATAGCCCCATCCGGGCTCCAGGAGATTGTCGATATTCCTGCCAGATGGCCCTCGAACGTATGCACCAGCTTTCCGGTCAACGTATCCCACACCTTGACAGCCCCGTCGGCACCTAGAAGCGATCAGCAACTGACTCGGAAAACATACAATACAATTGCAAAAACCCACCGCCACTGGCAATCATAGATGAATCAGGCGAGAACCGCACGGTGGAAACTCCCCGTAAGTGACCTCGTAACAAAAACTTTTGTCGGTAATTGATCTTGTCCGGTTTTGGCGGCGGCGGCGGGGGAGGCGGAGGCACAGGCGTGGGCGACCGATCGGAATATGCTTGCTCGGGCTCTGCATCCCCTTCCCCAGGGGACTCGTTGTCGTCCAGATCGGCATCGACTTCCTCCTCATCTTGGTAGTGTTCTGATGACGGCCCCGCGGCGCTCACGTCGGAGGGTGACGAACTGCGGCCCCGGTTGCGGGAGCGCCAATACACATCAGCGTCGACTGCCAGCTCATCTGGGCTTTCCGAGCCGCTGAAACTGCGCAGGCGTGTATTTGGGCGCTTTGGGGGCAATGCTTTCTGTAAGGACCAGCTTGCGCGACGCCGTTCGGCCTCGTCGTGATCGGAGCCCGCGGCGAGTTCGTCCGATGAAGACTCCACGGGTGACTGGATGTAGCCATTTTCGCGGCTTGGAGACCGGTCCAGTCGACGGCGCTTGGAGCGGTGGTTATTCCCGTCCATCTGATCAACAATCCAGAAGGAACCAAGGGGGCACGAGAGATTGAAGGAGAAACAAGGGCGCAGGAGGAACAATCGGCCTGAATGAATCCATCGCGAAGATGCAGAAGAATAATAATCCCCAGCCAATGAGCGACTGCATTAACAGGGCGGTGAGTGTGCCTGATCGCGCTTTGTCGGCGTCATCCAGCAAAAGTTATTCGATGTTCACGCTGATGAACCCACTTCGATTTATATCGCCTAGGCACCAAATATGACCCATCTCTAGCTGTCCAAACTACTTAATTTCTAATAATTCATATATCTCACTTCCTCTTAATCCCGCACGGCCACCATGTCCGCCCAATCCACCGTCTACCCCTCCGACGCCCCCTCCCAGATCCGCATCTTCACCCTGAACTGCTGGGGCCTCAAATACATCGCCAAATACCGCCACGAGCGTCTCTCAGAGATCGGTCGCCAGCTGGCCCTGGCCGACCCAGCTCCCGAGATCGTCGGACTCCAAGAATGCTGGACACAACAAGACTACGAGAGCATCCGTGAGCAGACCCGTCACCTGCTCCCCTATGGCAAGTTCTACTTCGGCGGCGTGATGGGCGCGGGACTCGCCATCCTCTCGAAATGGCCCATTGAAGAGAGCTCCATGTACGGGTACCCGCTCAACGGACGTCCAACGGCGTTCTTCCGCGGCGACTGGTACGTCGGGAAAGGTGTCGCCTGCGCCCGTGTACGCTTTGGTCCTGACGCCAGCGACGTCGCCGAAGTGTTCTGCACGCATCTGCACGCCCCCTACGAGAAGGAACCGAACGATTCGTACATCTGCCATCGCACCGCGCAGGCGTGGGAAATCGCGAAGTTGATGCGCGGCGCCGCGGAACGAGGCCACCTTGCCATTGGACTGGGCGACTTCAACATGGTGCCGTCGTCGTTCGCTCACCAGCTCATTCGCGCCCACAGCCCCGTGCAGGACGTATGGCAGGCGATATACCCAGACTCGTCCGTGGCCGCCCCCATCGACCCCATCGAACAGAAACGAGGCAAACCGACCCCGTCAGCCGAGTTCAACCTCAATGTGAACGGCGCCACATGCGACGGCAAATTCAACACCTGGCGGTGGACCAAGGAGGACCGCAAACGGCTGGAGAAAGGGGAGGAGGTCGTTGTCGACAAGGATGGTCCCTGTTCGAGGGGGAAACGGCTGGATTATATCTTCGTCGGAGACGGCGGGTATCCGCCCGCCTTCCCTGCGCCCCAGTGGTCCGTTGAGTCCGTCAATATCGGTATGACGCAGCGGCATCCCACGCTCCGTTGTTCGCTGAGCGATCACTTCGCCGTCGAAGCCACCATCACCCGCTCTCCTCGTCCCTCTGATGCGGACGGCTCGACAGATAATAAGCTTCCCCAGTCCGTGATTCCGAATACAGCCCTATCCCCAGACACTTATGACCGTATCATCGACATGATTCACACCTATGTTCAACGTGAGCGGTCCCAGCGCCGTTGGAGACTCGCCCACTTTATTCTATCCGTGTTTGTGTCCATCGGCTGCTTTGTCGGCGTCTGGTGGACGGGGGATCTGTCGTACGTGGCGTTTATCTTGGTTTTGGTCAGCACCCTGAGCTTCGGGGCGGGGATTTTGGATGGATTGATTGGCGGGCTGTTCATGTCCAGCGAGCTGCGCGCACTGAAGGAGTTTGAATGGGAGGTGCGCAATGCGAAAGAATTGGTCGAGAGAAGCGGTGGATCTGAGAAGTCGGAATGAGTACATGCAGTATGACTGAATGTCTTGGGCCTTTTGTATCATATTGTCTTTCTGGTTACACATAATTGCTCTAAAATGTCCCACTGTTACTTACAGGACATGGCCATTTACATATGCATGTGGAATACGAGTTAACGAGTTCATTCAAATCTCAGAACTATCACATAATCATCATTCTCCTGTCATCAAAACCGTAACACAATTTGGACCACACACTCAAGCCATACGGATGGTGAGTCATTTACTCAGCACACTCGCGCTGGCGCTCGTCGAACACCTTCAAGGCCTCCTCGGCGGCCTTGACACCACTGAGAACCATGGCACCGAAGGTGGGGCCCATGCGGTTGAAGCCATCGATTTCAGACAGCTCCATACCGCCGATGATCAAGCCCTTGGTCACCTCACGGGTGTTCTTGACGATGGCATCCTCGGCCGAGTTCATGTCGAGACCACGCATGCCACCCAGCTTGTCGACGCTGCCCATGGACACCAGTCGCTTCGCACAGAAGGCACCGAATGGGCCATCGTGACCAGTGGTACTGATGATGACAGGGGCGTTGATAGTGTTGGGGTCCATGCAGGAGTGGTCGTCGTGGTGAAGGGTGACCAGCGTCCAGTTGACGACAACACCAGCAATCTGGGTGTTGCCGTCCGTAGTAGGACGGGTGATCAAGTCCTCAACGGCGGTAGCATTGAAGAGCTTGACATTGGGGAAGGAGAGAACCTTCGACATGAGAGTCGAGGTGAACAAGGAGGCATGCTTGACGACAACGTAGTTGGGGTTCGCGTCCTCTTCATAAGGAACACCCAGCTCGTTCAGGAAGAGTTCCGCGGGACGGCGCATGACCATAGCAGAAAAGAGCTGGCCACCCAACCAGGCACCGCCACCTATTTCACGTTAGTTCTGGAAAGCTCAGCGCAAGATCGTCCATCGACTACTGACCAGGAGAGACGCTAGCCTCGACGATAGCAATCTTCAGGTCCGGACGAGCCTTGGCCAGGACGTACGCAGTGCTCAGACCGCAGGAACCAGCACCGACAATGACAACGTCACTCTCAGCGTACTTGTCCAGGTCCTCGAAGTAACGTCTGGTCATGGCACGAGAGACCTGACTTTCGCGGATAGGGGCGAACTTGAACTGGTCCCACTTGCCACCGAAAAGGTCGAGCATCTTGGTCTGAGAAGCTCCCTCAACGGGGGCAGTCTCAGGAACCACGACCTTGCCCTTGAGGCTGGTAGGGGCCACAGTGTGTTCGTAGAGGGCAGCTGGAGGAGACATGTTTCAAGTTATAATGACTGTAATTTGTTAGCCAATCCATCCCCTTGGGGGACGAGGGAAGGCATGATCCTTTTCGCTGGTATTATCCAGATCAAGTTTTAGCCGTATAATCTCAGAACGAACCCAGTCCATCGATGCCACGTCCTTCCAGGCTAGGATCCTAGTCTAGGATCCAGCTTCGGGAGGACATGTGAATGCATCGATGGATGGGAACGAACACCGGCCCACGCCAAAGACGTTACCTAAGATACCTTGATCATTGTGAGTCCAGCCAAAAGCATTCCATGACTTCCATCGTATGCCCTATAGAGGGCTAATCGAGGAGAGTATTTACATTATCGGGTGGTTTGGGCTATAGAAGATGGTCAGCTATTCCAATCACCTAAGGTTTATGAAAGGGAGGAAGACTTGTTCGGTTTTGTCCGAGGATTTTTGGAATTGGAATCTGAGATAGAGAATTGTGTGTGATGAGAAAAAAAGAGAAGAAGAAGGCGGGGTTGAGAAGGAGGGGTCAATTAAATAGCAAGGGTTGAGTCAACGTGATACGCGCACTATGCCGTATAGATCCGCCGACCCGAATCTATCCGTTCATTTTGCTCGTCTTTAGCTTTGGCCGGTGAGCCGGTCAAGAAACAAGTGAAATCATCCTGACATCGGCGGACGATCCTTAGCTTTTACATTTCGTTACCAATGGGATCCAGTAATCAATTGCCCGCCTGTCATATCGAGCAATGGCGGACATCCCACTGGCCGTGAAGCGATCCACCATAATATGCGTTATTAACATTGACCCAAAAACAGTAGATGTCCACGACTGCCTCTCCATAATGAACCCCTAGCAAATCGTTACCCCCACTCGCACTCCATAATCCTTCGGCCAGTTCTTTTTCTTTCCGGCTTTCTCGACTTTCTCCGCCCTTTCCTGTAAGCTGTCAAGCGAGAAGGCGGCAGCAGCAACAGCATTGTTGCATTTCACTTTGAGACGCAGCAGATCGCACTCGTCTTTCTTCTTCACAATAGATTCCCATTCCGTCTCCAGTTGAATCCTCCAATGCGTGTCCGACACGCGGCCGGATGGATGCACGTCTCCGATTAGGGTCGCTACCCGACCCAAGTACTGACACCACCAAGCCTCCTGCTTAGAAACACAGCGGCTCAGCTGCCGGTGGAATACTTCATCCGTGGGTGCCAGGTCCCCTGCCCAGCGCTCGCAGAGTATCAGGGCAATCAGGGCACGTTCGACGTGTGATAGAGTGTTCACGGATGCCAGGATGCCGGTCGTAGTACTATGCAGTGCAACAGCCGAACGCGATTCGCGCGGCACGCGGGAATGAGCAAAAAGCAGGTTTGCGAGCGCCCCAAGTAACTGAGGGGAGAACGAAACCGGTGCATGGCGAGATTCTGTAGGCGAAGATGTCGAAGGCAACGCGGCAGCCAGTAGTCCTCGAATGGCTGCATTGGATGGAGATGCATACGGCAAACTGGCCGCTAGAAGCGGATCTTGTG
Organism: Aspergillus pseudonomiae; assembly: GCF_009193645.1. NCBI lineage: Eukaryota > Fungi > Ascomycota > Eurotiomycetes > Eurotiales > Aspergillaceae > Aspergillus > Aspergillus pseudonomiae. The sequence continues at coordinate 128,108 of NW_022476036.1, read as the reverse complement.
CGCGAACCTCCTGGGGCATCTGGTCGAAAAGGAAACCCTCCCGGACGCCTCCCTGGCAGAACTGGATGTGTGTAATATCTGGCAAGGCGTCCATGATCACATTGACCAGGACAGCCACCGCGGGGATCTGCGAAGCCCGTCGCTTCGAGACGCCGAATATCTTCTCATCCGAGTCAGAGACCGAATCCAGAACAGACACAGTATCATGGAAGTCTCCTCTGCGCACTCGAAACCCATTAATGATAGGGATCGGATAAGGATCCACCTTATGCTGATTCATGAGCACGTAGCCCCAGCCCCGGAACCCACCTCCACAGAGATATAAATCAAACCTCCCCAGCGACTTCGCCGTCTCCAACAGAAACTCCGGAACCTCGAGAGCCCGATACGCCTCCTGAAAGTTGTTGATCATCTCCTGCTTCAACGCCTTCTCCGCTTTCTTCCCTTCCGCCTTCGCCTGCTCCAACCGCTTCGTCAACGCCGCTGCCCCGTAAGGAAAACTGAACGACCCCCTTGGACTAGTAGTCACGACCCCATCCTTCTCAACCACCCACGTAATCTGCGTACTCCCACCCCCGAGATCCATCGCCAGCCCCGCTACCGAGGAAGCACTGCTCGCGATACCCAGCGCCCCAATCCTCCCCTCATCCTCCTTCGACAACAGACGCACCTCCCACCCCGTGCGGTGCTTAATGCGCGCCCGAAACTCCTCCGAATTCGGCGCCGTCCGCGTCGCCTCCGTAGCAAGCACGTAAACATTCTGCGCTGGGACGCCGAAATCCTCGCACGTAATCTGGAACCGCACCAACCGGTCCACGACCTGCTCTACAACGTCCTGCGGGATGGGGCCGCGCGCACCACCGGCGAACTGGGCATCGTAGAGCGAGATGCCAGCCCGGTCCTGGTAAACGGTGGGCATGGTCCGCGCTGTCGGGGGTGAGATGTCGGTGATGGAGAAGCGGATTCCATTGCTGGGGGTGATGTTAATTCTGTAAACTCAGTTCAAGTGGAAGGGAATTGCGGTATTACCTGCCCATATCCACGATCCCGTAAAGATGGGCATGGTGTTCTGATGCATAGGCCATGGTGGCTGTATGTTACCGTACTCTCTACTTCGGCAGTTAGTTGTGGGGTTCCCGGTGATCTGGGGGGGGGAAGGACCATGTACCTGTATCTGTATCTGGGTGGGCTGTTCCTTGGTGCTGTATAGAGGTGCGTCGAAGCTATGGGGAAATGTCTCAGGATCGTAGTTACTGTCTCCAGGGTTGGCTAGTTTGTGGAGGGAATTAGTCAATCGCCCGGAAAATCTCGAGGGGTAGATAAGTGTGAGCTTCAGCTGCTGCTTATTTTGCGAAGTGGAACTGATTGTTGCCCCTCCACTTAAATATTTAACCACTTTAGGACCGGGGAGGCATGCATCCAGGCTCCGACTAAGCGACTCACCTTCATGGCGCGCGACTTTTATTCAACAAGTAAGAGTAAATCGTAAAAAGAAAGAAAAGTCTTGTTCGTAAATCGCATTTGGATTAATATTATGGTATACATAATCCAGATTTCACATCCAATCGTCACATCGTAGCATTCGTTTCCAGCATCGTTACTTTCGGGTCTACATCTCTATAGCACGTACCGGAATCCAGCTCCATAATTCTCTTCGGCGACATTTTCGCCTTTGTTCCACCCCCGTGCTTCCCGCTCGGCCTGCGTGCCATGTTGCTTGTCTAGGCGGCGGTTCTCCCATACGAGAAGGGTTCGGAGAGCGAGCGCGAGAATCATGGTGAAGAACATGAAGGCAGCGCAAATGGACTGTCCGCGGATGTAGCGCGGCCCGTCGCTTTCCGGGAAGACGTTCGTGCCCAGGAAGGGTCCGCATTGGCCGATGAGATTGAGGATGACAATGCCCATACCCCGTCGTGAATCCGAGCCTTGGTTATCTGGTGTATGTTCGTTAGCCTCCCGATACGGTAGGTTAGGAAGCAGGTACTGGGAGAGCACTTACTCAGAGCCCACGGGAGAATGTTCGCGATACAAGGGAATACACCGATAGCAGCGAGGAACACCCCTGCGTAACGCGCGCCAACAGATGTGCAGGTGGCGAGGAGAACGTAGCCAATAGCTCCGATCAGAGACAGGACCATAAGCATCAAACCACGCTGTTGCAACCGATCCGCGATCCAGGTGGTGGCAATTGTGACCAGGAACGAAGCAAAGTAGGGCGGCGCCGTAAGCCCTTGGGCGTTGATCGAAGTGAACCCCATATCCTTCAGGATGGTGGGCAGGAACACCGGAAGCGAAGAAAAGCTCACGTTGCAGCTGAAGTACATCAACTAAACCACATTGGCAATCAGCTATCATACGCCACCAGCACAACTAAATGTTATGAACTCAGCATCAACATACCGCGGTTAGCCAGGCCTTCGCATCCGTTAGTGTTTCGGCTAACTCTCTCCAATTGATCTTGTTCGACCGTTCGCGTTCGCCACTCTGCTGAAGGCTTCTTGCCCGCGCAACCTCCTTCTCTTCTTCGGTCAAAAACCGGGCTTTGGAAGGGCTGTCGGGGAGAAATCGCCAGGCTAGGATAGCAGCCAGCAATGACGGGCTGCCCTCTACCAGAAATAACAATCTCCAGTTCGCTAACTTGGAATGACCCGAAGTAATTCCATACGCAAGGGCACCGGCGAATGTATTCGCTAGAGGGGCGGCTGACACGAAGAGCCCACAGCGGAAGCCGAGCTCATGACGGCGATAGAAGAAAGACAGTAAATAAGGAGTTCCGGGACCAAAGGCAGCCTCAGACATGCCGAGCAGGAACCGCAAAGCCATGAGTCCCTCCCAATTCTGGACCGCGGCCTGACATGTCGCCACAATGCCCCTTACGGTGGATTAGAGAGGTTCGCGAGGCATCGTGGTTGAGGATGTCTTTGACTTACCAGGACAAGACCGTAATGGCTGCCCATCGATGAGGCGGCATGATCTTCCACATGAAGGCCCCAAACTCGAACACGACATAGGAGATGTAAAAGATCGTTAGGAGCCAGGCATAGCGATTTCCGGAGAGGTCCAGGTCATCCTCCATTCCTGCGATCTTCGCATTTCTTCGTTACTGGTCAGTTTGATCCTCCCGTAGTCATGAAGGTCTGTTAACGAACCCAATATTACTTCGGTCAAGAAGAGAAAGCAGGTCTGTCGACAAGTTGTTAGACACGCGTTGAACAGAAGCGCCGGTGAAGAGTGCGTGTACACGGAGACATACATAGAAATCCCATGAGAGTGGGGACTCTTAAATCGAGCTTCCTTAAGATGCGCGCTTCAACGGCAGGATCAATGTTGACCACCGTCGGAGGAATCTGAGGAAGAGCGGTCTGAACGTCATTGTGGTGGACCGGCTGCTGCTTCTCCGGGTCGCTCATTATCGGAACCTCTTTGATCTCGTCACCACAAGGGTCTTTCTTTCCAAAGAAACCCATGATTGATGGGGGAACGCGAGGACGAGAGGAGGTTCGCGGTGAAACACCAACAGCAGTTGAGGAAGTGAAAAAGAACTTGAACGAGCGACGGAGGATCTTTTATAGGCGTGTCATGTCGGAGAATTTTGTTTAGCGACCAGGGCCATTATTGAGTCTATTGGAAGATCAGCAAAAGTTAACCGGAAATGGGACAAGTGCCAGCGTCCCACATGGGAGGAGTGACGCCATGCAAGGACGAGAGCTGAATACCTGGACTGAATACTGGTGACGGCAAGACCATTGGGTGGTAGTGGTGGGGGAAGGCCATTGAATTCGGGTACCATGCTTGCCGACTGATATCTCGACTGGAGTGTCGTGAGTCACGATTGGAAACTGGACGATGCATCAAGCACGGGGAGGATGAGTGAACTCCCGGGCACAAGCCAATTGCGGAGAGAGCTTCGACTAGGCTTTCCAGTTCGGCGATCGTGGCGGGTTTATGAGCTTCCCATTCGGGTTTGGTGCCGGCAATACCGCACCAAAGCTTGCGCAAGGCTTGTTTGGGGGCGGGGGAAGGGTTATAGTACCTTTTGAGATCCGGGAGTACTCGGTACTTCGACTGTCATTCTCTTTTCACCGTCCACACCAAGTGCATTGACGGTAGTGTGCCTGATCGTTACTCGGTAGACTTGTTATTTTATTTTATTCTTATTTTGACAGTGTCCTATGGATTCATGTCTCTATGGATTTATTCAGAATGGATCGCTAATTCGTTCTACCGACGGAGGAGGCTGGCAATCTGATATGCAAGGTACGTGACATCGGCATCCGACTTCAAACACTTTGCAAGTACGGGGGCAGTTGCATGTACATACCGACATGAAGCAGTTTATGTGTCAGAATGTAGCACTAGTACTACTATGGAACAGGACTTTAGTCATGAAGGGGTTCTCCGTCAAGGTTGTTGAAATAATAATAATAGTAAAAGTAATAAAAATAATAAAATAAAAGTACAATACAACGGAAAGGGTTCCGACGTGAAACTGAATATCCTATCCAGAGGTCGGAGGCTGGCCTGCCAGTGTTATTCTCCAGTTAGGGTTCGGTGAATAGGATTCAATAGTACAACACGGACAGAGGCAATTCGTGAATGAACGAAGCTTTACATCAAGGTAGAACTTAGTGTGGAAGTGGAACGACTCATATCGATGGAGGAATGACCAAATACTGATACTCCATAGGATTGTTCATGCCGAGAACTTCAGCCGTAGTCACGATCCAAACATCCGTGCGCGGCTCCACCTTTACTCTTAGTTATCCCCACCCTATCTCACTGCCGGCAAGGATGCTAGCATACCGCTCGCAGACTTGGTGGGTAGTATAATGCGGTCATTCAAAGGGGTGTTTATGATACCGGGTCTCAATGGCTGTGCTCGAAAATAGAGGTCCCGTAGCCTTTGTAAACAATCCACTATAGTTTCGTCAAGAGTACAAACGCGTCCACTGCCTAGCGCTGAAATGGCTCGCCGCAGACTTGCCATGGGGGCGCTATGCCACTTCTTATTTTCTAACAGTCCAAGTTGTTCTGGGGAGACTCTCCCATTCAGCAGGTAATGCTTCAAAAATGTGGGCTTGTAAAGGCCTTCGGTAGAACCGTCCGCTAGCCTCCGTTGGCGGATGATACCCTTTGTACGTACTTTGTGTTAACCTTCCTGCCATGTATTTCTTCCGCTGCTCTCCTCCTTTGATCTCGTAGTTCGAAATTTATAAAGAATGGGATATCTATAGAAAGGAACAGAAATCCCGGCTCACCAGACCGGTCAAATTCTGCATGGCACAACGCTCTACCATTGTCGGCCGACACCAAGGAGAAGTTGATCAAAGACATCTCAGACTATAGAGGGATCTGCCTGGCTGTTAGATCAATCATATCATTGCGACAGTATACAGAAAGAATATTACTGACCTGGCCATCTTCTTTGGCTACAACATGGGCGACGTGCGGGCTTGAGGTTCCGCAGGCCCAACAGACGTTGCCTGATGATAGACTGCGAGTAGGGAGAAGGGCCGCTCAGAATCCAAGTTGCTTAGGGTCATCTTAGTTGTTATGCAGTTTCAGAATCATAGCATTTTAGTTTGGTCTCTCTCACCAGTGGGGCATATAACCTGCAATGTAGTATCAGCGAGTGTAATAGGCCTCGCCGTAGTAGGGTTATAGTAGAAAAACATGTCGTGAGCGGCAGCCGTAGTATGTAGTAAAAGTAGAAGACGTGAATAGTTCACATTCAACCACAAACCACTCAAGAACGCTTTCATAGCTCGCTGATAGGATTGAATACAACACAGTGAATAACCTGAACAGCTTAGCTTATATATTCACACTGCTTCGAGGCCTTTCTATTCTGCAATCTATCAGATCGTTCATCTACTTGATCCTGCAAGGATCATATTCCTCCTAACAACGTAAACTATTGATATGATTAATTCACTAAGGCGCTGAAGGTGGTGTCATAGGAGTTCGCGATTCGCCTGAGAAATGTAGTAAAACTATCGATAATTTGCCGGGCACTCTCCGATGGCAAGAGTGAAGGACTCGTATCTGAATCCCACCAAGATATCGTCGTCTCGCATGGCGATATCGAGGTAGATGGCGAATCTGCAGAAGAAGACCCAATACTCCAAGTCGCGACGGGGGGTAACCACCAAATCTTCATCGATCCGCTGTTTCTTGAGACTGGATGTGCCTGCCTTGATGTTGACATAGGACTGTGGCATGGTGGTGCTGCCAATATAGGGCAATTTTTGAACATGCTCTTGACGGCCCGTGGAGATCAAGTCCTTTTGAACGGATTCCAACAGCACATCCACTGGGACGTCGGCATTGGCCTCGTTCATCTGTAAGCGCAACAGGCGACTTCGCAGGAGGAAACCGGTGATCTGGTCGATATCCGGGAACGGATAGAGGCGGCCTAGCGTGGCATAGAGGAAGGTGACGTCCCGTTTGCCCGAGTATTTCATCAATGCTAAACTAGTATTTTTAATATAATTATAAAGAGCTATCTTGGTATATCACTAGATTGTACAGATCTAGATAGTTATATCCAGTTATACTATTAATATATTTAATTTATTATCTACTATAGAAAAATCTCCGCAAGCGAGATAGATTCCTATTAGCATGGCCGAGTTCGGTAGTCATTCAGAATATGACCTGTTCCTTGGAGAGGATCTGCATCGTAGGTAGCGGTAAGCAATCAACTTCTCTTGCCATGTTGACTGGAGCTGAATTGTGGAGCAAGCGAAAGTAGATCTGAATATGGATCCATGGGATGGAGGAGAACCTAATGTCCCACTGTAATGATTCGTATCGGACGAGGAAGAGAAGGTGTACTGTATTATTGCCCCAGGAAGAAGGAAATGGGGGATTTAGCAACAAATACCATATTAAGGAATAGTTAAACTTAGTTGTAATTTAAGTAGAAAGAATTACTGATAATATAGAGTAATATTAGAAGATAAATATTGGATCAATGAATCTAGCCACAGTATAGAAACCTTGTTCCTGTGTAGTTATTTAAGTAATAACAGAGAATAGACGAAACTTACTCTGGGATTATTTACTAACTCAAGCCAGAGTAATCTAAGAATAACCAGAGCGACAGTTACTGAGTAATGAATAAGTAACCCGAAGCACAGAGCATTTAGTCTTGTCGGGGTGATGTAATTGCCAAATGAGTCTGTGTTCTGCCGGGTATTAGTTGCTCCGCTTTCCGTACCGCCTGGGCCGTTCTCATCGCCTTATATATCAGGTGTAAAATGTGCGCTTAAGGTCGGTGTCCCCTCCCCAACCGTCACCGTGACTCTCAGCTTCTCGGGGAAAGGAACCTCAAATTTCCGCGTCGCGTTCGCAAAGGCATTTGCTCGTTGCGTTCATTCGTTCTCATTGTCTCTTGCCGACCGGTCGAACTTCCCGTCTCGGATGCATTTCCTGTTACCTATTATCTAGGGGTTTGATTTTGTTACGAAAGCACTGACACGTTTCTTCCTGATTGCGACGGCGTCTATTCACAATGGACGACCCAGCGACCCGTGTCCCCGGGCAGTTGGTAGGCCAATCTATACTGATCCAAGTCGCAATGCAATGTTACGGGCCAAATGTCTAACCTGCATTTCGATTCCCACAGTTGCCGCATATGCACCTGGTGTCGCGACACCGATTCCCACTGATGCATATGATGCCCACCGACACCGTCGTCGAATACCTCCTCGGCGCACCTAAGATTGTACGGGAGGCGCAGCCGATGCATTGGACCTTCCTGGATGGACCTCAAGATGGGACTGTCATGCTCACCTGGCAGCCCTTGAATCATCTGGGAACGAACTTCGCCAGCGATGGTTACGTGTGGGCCGATGTCGAACAGGCGTTCACCTTCGAAGCCCGCGGTTACGTAGGTAGACCCGATCTCTCAGGACTTGCCGTCCGGTGGCCAGGATCATGACTGACATGAGAGCGCATCAGTTGGTCGAGATGTGGCTGCACCGCAGTGGCTACCACCCACCAAACGAGACAATGGCGATCCATTGTCGCAGACGCTACCGGTTGCTACCTTCAAAGAACCCGAACCCAAACATGCCCCCGCCCGACCCGTCATTATGGATTGTTCACTACTCACGAGCACCTCCTACCGAGCATGTTCCGGCCAACCGAATTCATGTGCTCCCTCAAGTTCAAAGCATGCTCGGCCAACGTCGTTTCTTGCAAAGCCAAGGCCAGCTTGCCCGCAAAGACTTCATGCTGCACGACCGCAATAATTGGCCGACGATCAACTTCCCCCCACAGGTTGCCCCGCAAGGTTTCGCACAAGTTCCACCAGCCTATCCGAGTGCCATGGTCGGCCGTCAACCGTTCTATCCCCAGCCTGGTGCAGGTGTGCCCGCTCCGGCAGGAGCAGCACCGGCCAAGGCGCCCCGTGGACACCGCGCTTCGTCGGCTGCAGTGAATGCCGCCACTGCCGACTTCGCTCTCGAGGACGAGGATGTTTCCACAGGCGACATGATGGATCTTCTTACCCCACGGGAAGTGAGTAAGATGAGATATCAACAACACCATGAATGGATGGAAGAGATCTTTGCTTCACCGTACGCCATCAGCCAGATTACCCCCGTCTCTCTTGGGTTGGGTCGCAAAGGGGAGTTGGAGTCGTTGACGGCGGGCTTCTTCGACGCGCCTTCCGGACCTGCTAGTGGGGAATCTAAAGATGCGGCCGATTCTGCCCAGGCGACCAAGATGGAGCCTGCAAAGGCGGAGGAGTTTGCCGACCGTGTTGCGAAGAAGGTGGCGGACATGACTGCCGAGATTGAGAAGCTGAAGAAGCGACATGCGCGCCGGATGGAGAAGTTCAACCGTACCTCATTGCTGAAAGACGCGGAACTCCGACTCCGGGAAGCGGCGGCAGATCCGAACGCCACAGGGACTGAATTGTGGAGACTGGAAGGCCGCATTGAGGTCCCTGCCGAAGGCGACGAGACTCAAACACCGCCTGTGTCCTCGCCGCAGGCTAAGTACAAGGTGGATGATGTGGTTAAGGAGCTCGAAACCTCGTGGAACAAGCAGATTGTGCCGGAGCCTAAGGTTTCTTGCGTCCAAAAAGGTGGCTTGTTAGAAAAGATTGAACCCGAGCAGAAGCCAGAAGCCCCATTAGATACCGACATCGACATGGAGCAGGCCGATAGCCTTCTTCTCAACCAGTTTGGCTCTCCACCTCCCTCCGGCCCCGTTCAAGGAGGTGCACCTTCCGCTCCAGAACTAGCCGCAACGGCAAATATACCAGGTGTCTCAGAGGTCCCTGGTGTCAATGCTGCTGCACCGCTGCAGCCAACAGCTGCCGTGCCCCAGCAGGGTGTGACGATGCCCGGTATGGACGTTGAGATGGATCTGGGCAATGCTCCGCCCGTGAATACAGCCGCAGGTGAAACTGGGGATTGGGTAATGGTCAACGACGAGAAGAAGGACCATGGCGACAAGCCTCCCGTCGGCGATGCCCATCTCCATGGAATCGAAACGCCAGGCAGTGGAATACAGGGTCTGACGCCTGGCAACACAGGGGGGGACAGTGGTCTGGACGGGGCCAACTTTGACTTTACTAATATGGACAGTGCGGGCGATGCACTGGCGGCCTATACGGAGCAGAACGAAGTCCTCGATCTTCCGGACCTGGAAAACTCGGCGTTCGGGGACGCATTCCACGCGTCCGATAATGAAAACACCCACCATCATGATGCAGATGACATGGCGTAGAGCATAGTGTGGGTCGCGTGTGATTTGGTTATGCAGGGATACTACTGTGGTGTTGTGGTTTACGATATACTCGGCGCTGGCTCTGTTTTGCTTAATATCCAAAAGGATGAGGAAGATGTAACATAAGACTTGGAATGGCATCATCTACGATGGTTCTTTAATTGCTCCCGGCTAAGTTGTGATGTAGACAAGAGATCTGGCCACGGTGCAGTCAACAATTCACCAATATTGGAGTTGAACTGCCTCAGCTAGGGCACTGATACAAGAAACAATGGAAACGACAGGAGAAGGGCTATCGTAGTACTAAGACGATGATCTATAAAACTAGGAACGAGGCTATAGACGACGATTTTGAATAAAGTTATCCTGGTTCTGTCATCACAGCATCTCTCCCCTTGAATTAGTTCTGGTACATAACCAGGACTAGGTTAACGCCCTACAATTCAGCGGGGCATTGTTATTATTTGTATACACACCGACTGGGTATTAGAGCGGGTTTTCCGTATTTGCGCTTCTATATAAGGACTTCACGCTAGTCGTCAGATTCATGCCCTCAGTATGGTCGGTGAGAATATCATCATTCCGCCACTTCTCCAGAGTCTTGCTGTTATGCCTTAATCATCATTTAGCTCACCTTCCAGAATAACATATCAAAGCCGGCCGAGCAGCTGTTGACGCTGCGAAGAGACTTCATGGCCACTTTTCATCATGAGATATCGGACCTAGATAGTAACCGATCTTCCAAGCATATTTGTCAATCGGATATCGCAGGGGGTGCAGGGCAGGAATCCAACATGACTGTGAAAGCCTGATGAGCCCTGTTCTTCACTTTCATATCAACCTTCCATACATTGCGCAGGTCTCGAATATTCAGCAAATACTTTTCGACTTGACAGATTGGATAAACTCGAGTTCCCAAGCAATGCCGGTAGTTCACACTAGGAAATGATTGAAATGGTTCGTTATCAGAACGTTAGTTGACCAGCTCGAATGCTATGAACTTCAATATATGGGCTAGTCCAAGCCCCAGGAAACCGCCAGAGTTACTATTTCTCGAATCTAGGTTGGGGTTGAAGGTTGAATCATGTTTTGAACTTGCCCTGACTGAACTATCCGCATCCCTGTAGGTTCCCCAAAGCCCTTCGTTGAGTGACCATAAACTCTCTGGTTCTTCGACGTGACTTGTTCCTCCAAATCGTCAGCTCATACTCTCCTTCGTGCATGAGAATATGGAGAGTTGTTACTGTGGTTCTGACCCTGGCCAGGAAAGGGCCTGCTATGTTTCTTCGGCCGATAAAGCTGCTCAGCATCGTATTGCAGCGACGGTGCCTCCCTGGCCATTTTGGCCCATACAGGCGTCAAGAGGCGTTTTCCTTACCCTCAACTGAACTATGATAGGCGACCTGGATGTGACTCGATAGTATAAGTGAACTAGTCGGATCTTTTATGCGAAGGGAGGGAGATGATCCCCCCAGAACGTTGAAATGAACCTGCTCCTAATTTGAGAAGGCATGTACTGTTTCTACATACATGTTCTTGTGTATCGATCAACGCTTTGCGTGATCGCTTCCAATGACTTAGAAATCGGAAGGATAGTGTTACGTCAAAAGGTAGACACTCACAAAAATACCTTGAACAAGCCTAAAACCTGCCAGCTCCCTGTTTCCGTCGAGCAGAGTAGTAGGCGCGCCTCAAAGACCTGATTCCTCTTATGCCTTGAGTACGTCGATACGCTGTAGGGTTTGATATGTCACTGGATTCCACTTTGGCAAGAAGTCCGTTGTCAGGCAAGTTAGACCGTTCCATCTCATCTTCTGGGGTGAAGGACGGCGTGGAGATTATATTGGATTGCTTCATGATCTAAATTGAAAGCCGCAACGTAGTGGAGCAGATTGCGGCACGTAGACCAGTAGACACTGGAGCCATCAATCAATAATTGATATGGTAGTGATAACGAATTGTGGGTACAAGTTGCCATAAGCTTTTGGGGCCCATATGCCTCCCTTCAGCACAAAGAATTTATACGAGGTGACTTGAAGCTTTCAGGAAGAAGATACCTCTACTTACCGTCATTTTCAGAGCGAGAGGAGGTAGGGGAGGAAACTACTTCGATTTAGATAATATGTTGCGTCGAATCGATTGGGATGTGAGACTTGGGGTGCAGATGGGACTTCAGTTCGCCACGGAGGAGCGGCAATAGGCTGTATAACCGTGGACGCTTACTGCTTCAGCCTCACTATCTAGAGGATGAAATGATTGAAAATTAGACAGTGTATCGAGGGCATTGAGGGCAGGGCCCTCAGGGCTGCGAAATTCCAATACCTCCGTTTGTCACAAAATGAACGGCGAGGCAACTCTTTTGCATACCGTCTCTCGATTTGATTACCCTTTCCAAAACATTCTCTAACAAACATGTCAACAACCTCATACCCAGTGCCGCGGTCGAGGACGTGACATTCCAGCAAAGCCTCATAAACAGGTGTGCCATAAAGTGTTGCCGTAAACTCAATGATGAGCATTCGGGAAACCTGGGTACCTCTAAATTTGTGACGTATATTGATTTGTTGATATTGTATTATACCCAAATACAGTATCTCATAGGGCTTTTTCCTAGACACCGGTAGCCTGGTAGCATACCATTTGGATCCATGTTGGAATCTCCAAGTATGAGTCCGCTCCTCTGTTCCATGGCGGAAAGGCGTACACTATGAGGGCCCTGAAAGGGGCTCATAAGCTGCAGACTGTTCAGCGCAATGGTCAGGGAATCCATGGCTGGACTTGTGAAACTTAACGGCGTAGAGCGTATCTTTCCAACGCACCTGATACCCGATTAACGTGCACTCAGATCACCTCTACCATACAAGAAGTACTGTTGCCTGCTGCCTCCAGTGCACGCAGCGTCTGTGTAAGCTTAATCGATGGGTTCTCGAGACTCTCTTCATCGAGCAGAGCTATATCTTCCCAAGTCGAATGTTTGGTGAGCCCAGCCGCTCGCTGCGCCGGTATATAGCCCGCAGGGTATGACATTTTTGCCGATATGTCTCCGATGGAATTGCCCATACTTCTACCGAGTTCTCTTGAACTCCTTGACATCGTCCTTTTCATCAAGTGACTAATTTCCGAGCAAAGGGCAGGGCAGAAGTACTGGCCGCAGTCGGTGAACACTGGAGGGCAGAGCTGTTGTAGTCCCCCACCATAAGAACCCTGTCTACGCTGGACAGGCCGAAAGTGCGTGAAAAATCTCAGGATCCCTGAAGAAACTGGCCTCGTCCAATATTATGGTGTTGGGCCTGAAGTTGCGCTTTTCAAGCTCTCGGACGTTCATGACCGTGGCGATGACAATGTCAGTCATGCCCATTATCTCCTTCAGTAACGCCTTCCGGTCATCTTCGGCGGGAATTTCGGAAACATGGCGAAAGGCCATGTCATGCTATCGAACAATGTGTAAAAAGGAACTACTTATACGACCTCAAAGAGAAGTGTGTCGTGGATGGTGTCTATTTATCCACTAAAAGCCAGGGCCTCAATGCCACTCTGCCCCATACGCGATATAGGTGCCCACACGCATTGCCGCTCGTGGCTGGACGGTGTCTCTGCACCTGGAGAAGGCTAATCAACAGGTCCTCGAGGCTTTCTTAATCGAGCAGGGCTATATCTTCCCAGGTCGACTCGTTAGTAAGCCCAGCCGCTCGCAGCGTCTGTACACATGCAGTATGGCATGGCCTTTTTGCGAAATCTCTTCGAGATGTATACTGATATTTGTCCAGTATCGTTGGTAACCAGTATACCGGGAAAAATAAAGGTATCAGGTCTATGATTCTCAGATGTAATTGGCCATATTTCCACTGAGATCCAGTGACCAGATTGCATGTACCTTCTACCAGGGTACGATGTAGCCCCTCTTCATTCATGGATAACAATTCTGATAGACAAGATCAGGGTCCCCGGGTATTTTAGAGTCAGTCCCATTGCTCTCCATGCAAGCATGGGGAGAATAATGACAGTATCCTTTTGAAAATGAGGCCTCTTTACTTCTAATTTCGTTGTGAGATGTACCTCGACATCTCGGTCCAGACCTTTTTACCGTTAACCGTCGCTGCGAAGAAAAGCTCAAGCAGGACAAACTCCGTGCTCATACACCATTCGGAGGTACCTGCTATGGGTACCGAAGCATGGCAAGGACAGCAGTTTATCATCCATTGTAAGCGTCTTTGAATGTGTCATAGTTTTTGTGAGCCGTCCATTCATGTGTATACGAACAGGTAGAAGTCTTCCTGGCAGAAAGCGTTAAAGCACGGGCTCTAGGAGCAGGAGATATTTCGTGCAAGGTCCCCTGTCTGGATTTCTCTCGTCCTGTGCATCAATGTCGATTGTCTGTATTGGGGACGCTCATGAGTCATAAACACCATGCTCATATACTTGTGTGTTCGAGACCCTTCAGTAAGGTACGGCGATCAAGAGAGATGTATATGAGTAAGCTTCTGGTCTCTGATGAACTGCTAGAATCTACTCTCAGACTCAGTGTGTATGTATAGGCAACTCGAAGGTTGCATATTCGCTTAGTAACCCGCATATCTCGCACTGCTTTGGTTGGCTTCTCTTGACATCGCAGTGAACTACATGTATAACTGCGGATTGGAGCGGTCAGATTTGTTAGAAGTCGACGGCTGTCAACACAAGATATCGGACAATCGTGCTGGCCAGTCAGCCGATATCTTGATTCCTGGGCATCAGTAGCCATACTTCTTTCTTGCTCAGGCTCAGCCATTGTGTCTGATTCAGTAGGCCGTTTCGCTGGGCTAGAGTCTGGAATGAAGTAATAGTACCAGGGCAAGCTTTACGCTTGAGTACTTCCAAATTATGCTGGGGGTTTATAAGAATAGGGCAGTAGCTGTAGGACGCTCCTCGATGGCAGTTCAATTTAAACCTCTGCACTCTAGCGCAAACGTGATGTGGATGAATCCTTCGTGCTAGTCTCTAGCAAATGATTGTAACTACCAAGGGTGGTAAACGCCATGAGCGCGGCGTGTAGCAATCATTTCGAACCGTAAAAAGAAATAATAGTGATAGATAGTACTTCGAACGGCCTTGTTGAGTACTTGGTATCTTATCCCAGTCCTCAAATTTGAGAATATGGAGGAGGATATGACCTGAATACCATCATCCTCATCACTGATGGTCTGTACATCATCAGAATGTAGCCTAGTACGAGATGAATTGTATGATCTTTCCACCTCAGAACATGTACCCCCGAACCCCTCGAGCTCTGGAGGAGGGGGTTGATATTTTCTTTGCTGCCATATGTCACTGAAACCGGTACATAGCATGCGACCTGGCATTTGCGATCCGTAGGATATCGGCGTCCCGCTCTGAGACGCGTAGGAAGACCTGATACCCGTATCTATCAGAGGAGCCATAGCCGATGGCAAAGCTCCAAACCGCCTGTTGGCTGTTGACGGTCGCTTGCCATTTGTTGATCCAGACTCCAGGCAGCTTCTTTGGTGCTAGAATGAGCTGAATCCCGGGCACTGCCGGTATGTTTCTCGTCGGGCTTGACGCCTGGCAGGGCAGCAGAACGAATAGAGAAGCATATGATGCTTGACATACTGAGTTCCATATCTGGGACTTTTCTGCCAATCCTTGGGTCGCTGGTCGCCTTATGGTCAGAAAATCGCATATCCCACGATTAAATAAATCTAGAATCTGGTATGATTCCGATCGATATGCATCAAGGCGCGTATCGTGCCCACTACTTGTCCAATGTTTTGCGGTACGCACTCTTCACTCCTGCTCCCCCGACTCGTCGCCCACTGCAATCACACGTTTCATCCTGCGCTTTCTCTCGTAGCAGGTCCCTGCAGTCTGTCTAGAGGGGAGTTCCTCCGACCTGTCGAGGGTGTAAATGGAGTCCATGGCGTCTGAGAATGGCAGGCGATTTGGGTCAATGACTATCATTTGCGTAAGCATCCTGTTGACCAGAGTGCCTTGCAGAAGCAGATGCTGGTGCCTGCCCCGGAAGAGTTCATAGACCTTTTCGACTAGACTGCGTGATCCGCAAGGGCCGACCGAATTCCATTCCCCGCTGCTCCTGTCATCCTATGCGTAGATGTCGATGTCGAAGTGAGTGTCGTGGCCGATTGCAAGATCTAGGAGACTCTGCTGATATCGGTTGGGGATTTCGAATGTTGCTTGTAGCATTAATATCGAAATCAGAATTTCCTCGATAGACAGGACGCTGTATCCCCTACCTTGACAAGGGTAGAGTAAATTACTTCGTAGGGGGTACTACGACCCTGGAATTATCCACCACAGTAGCTATGGCAGATGCAGAAGAGAAGAAAGAGTCACGATGTCGTCCTGCTTAAATTATGCAGTGATATGCCTCTATTGAGGGGTGGGCTGGAATAAGCGGCCTCCGTTCTCGAAGAACAGCTTGTAGAATTACATTTATTCTTGCCCTCGCGAGTGCTTCTTTCGGCACTGCCGTCAGTCATAAGAGCCAGATAGCCAAAAGCGTAGCCTGCATGGATAATTGTGCGAGGGTATATACCCTGATAACCAACCATTGGGTTCCTTGTGAAGTAGCGAACGAGGTGAGGAAGCACGGACAGACGGGGGCAGATTGTATGAAATGAATAAATTTGTTTCTGGGTAGTCTGAGAGCCCGGGGTTAGGCTCTGCCAACCTCGTAAGGTGAAGTTTAGCACTCCAGCGTAGATTGCTGCCTGATGGTGTCTTGGAAGTTCATCTCAGTTCCGAGACTCTAGTGATTTTCCCAGATCAAATCCTTCACAAGCGCTGGATATCTCAGCAATCACCGAATGAATATGGCTTTTCGCTGTTATCTGAAGACTCCGGCACACGGGGCAACTATTATCACCACCCTGTGCCAGCTCACTGTCGCGAAATATCGCCAAATCTTCTAAGACGTCGTTGACACTCCATTTGCTGGCAGAATCGGTGTCTATTATATTTACCACCACCAGTAGACACACTAAAGGAAGACGTTCGTTGCAACAACAATTTTCAGGCGCGTAGGCAGTGTCAACAAGGCCATAGAGTAGTGCCGATAATGTCAACTTAGCGTGGTTGGGTGGAGACCAGTCTTAACCGCCGACTTGCTTGCCAGGAGCTTGCTCTTCTGCACTGACTTGGTGGGAAGTACTGTGCGTAAACAGGTACGGATGCTACGTACGGAGCAATCGCTGTATAAAGCCAACCCATACACCCGCTCTGCCTCTTCTCTGGTTTACCCCTTTGATTTGGTGGTAAACTTCTAGTTATAGAAAAGTGTGGCCCGTACATGAGAAGTTTGCGAATGGGGTATGTCTCAGCACAACAGGGGTGTAGGGCAAGGCTCGATTTATCACGAGCTTCTTTTCGTATCGTTTTGACTTCTTTGATTGAAGCCATCTGTCGATATAAAGGAAAATGTTGGAGGACATGTTAAGGTTTGTTTTAACAAGGGCTCTCTTGAAGAAGTTAGGGTTCCAAGATGTCAGTGATGGAGCTGGGCCCATAAAAGAAGCAGAGAAGGGCAGACACCTAGTATAGGTGGCCATAGACACGCTAAGCCAGGCAAATGACTTGAGTGGCCCATAATTGTCGTCATCGTTACTTTGTTCGACCACGAACAGCGACGCACGGAGCCTATACGCATGGCAAAGATCCAGTTTGGAAGTTTGGATCTCATTTAGGCCTCCGTCGAATGCGAGTTGAGCGAGATATCGGTATTGTCGAGGGCCGACACTGGCTCACTACCCGCAGGCACAAGCAGAGGGTGGTCGCTCGTCCTTGAAGTCATCTGCCTTGGATATCATTGTATTGCATTTGACCTGCGGTAATGGTAGTAAAGGTACCGTCACGCAGGAGAAACTCAATATGGCAGGCATCTGCGAGTACACACATATGTCAGTCAACAGAGTTGACGCGTTCCTTGCGAGTCTATATGTCGCTGTCCTTGTAAAACTCATTTAGCCCACTTGGGATGCGCTCCATAGTCTTAAACTAGAGGCTGAGTTCTGCCCCTCGCTCTGTATAATCGAAGCTGTAATTATCTGCGGTCAGCAGTACATCCAAGATGTGCACAATGTGATGTGCATTGACATCGCTGATTATTCTGCTGGTATTTTACCCTTGTCCAGTTTATAGACATTGAGAATACCGCCGACAAGGTAGTTGTTGAGCTTTCTCTAGTCAATGATATAAGAGTATTATAATGCTATACTCTAGTTCTCTCAAAGTCTCCGACCACCCGCTTTCAATTGCAAGGGTGTGACCCCCCGAACCTCAAGATGTGTTCAAGCATGTAACGGGGAACCGAGATTCGAACCGCGTAGTATCTCGTGAGATTTTAGACCGAATTGCCCCTGATATTGCATTAGCTAGTACTTCTTCGTATGGTCCATCAAGTCACTCACAGGCTTTGATCATTTCCATAAGCGTATCATTCTTGGGTCGGTTGCCATAATATTGCAACCGACAGGACCATTTTTGCAGAACTTTATGAACCCTCCTATGTTCGAGAGGCCCGCACACCCACTATATGTAACAAGTTAGATCCATGCGGACCAGCTGTTGGCCTATACTATGGCACATGCTGCGCAACCAACCCGAGTTGGATCCCTTGCCGAGTGCGTTGACGATAATCATATAGCTTGTCACTCGTCGAGTACCTTCTTGGCAGGGATAGTCCACGATTTGTGAATCTGCCAGCAAATCATTAGACTAATCAAGCGGAATATAGAGCTCCAGCCTGTAGCACCCCGAGAATGATACGTTCATTGGATCAAAGCCGTACACGGTATATCTCTTTGGCTGACAAGGTGCATAAGAGATGTTGTTCCGGAATGCAGTGATGGGCTCCACTTCGTCTCTTAATAGTCCTGTGAGCTTTTGTATGTACCGTTTTGGGTTCCTATATTCCGTTTATAGTTTATTTGATACGAAAGTCAACGACGTCTTGGATTGAGGGCGCAGAAGACTTCTTGCAAGGCGGCAGAGGTATGCAAGCAATGGTGTGCTGATAAGATACTAGATGGACGAAGCCACTGATCAAGACGAGATGGCTCTTTCTATCCAAAGGGTTTGAATGGATGATCAAGATGAGATAGCTTTTCCAGCTCGAGAGATTATTAAGAGGTAGATAGGAGAGGAAATATATGTCTTCTTATATCTCTCCAAAGGTATAAATTCACAATACTATTCAATCCAGTTCGTAATAGAGTGACCGTCAACAGCAGATAGAGAATGCATCCCATACCCCATACCCCCAGCAAAATTCACAATCGGGAATTATCTACTCCGTAGACTAAGTCAAAGTATAGACCCAAGTCAACATAAGATTAACCTTCATAACGAACATTCCATTCCCCCGATCGAGGAATGCGATCTGGTCTACTACACAGTCCTAGTAGAAGTATGTACAAACTCTCCCGAACCCTAATCACCACGTCAATTCATGCCCTTCATCAAACATCTTTATTGAATAGTGTAAAATAGAAGCTCAGGGAATATTTATTCAGAGTACATGATCTCGGCTGAGGTCTAATTACCTCGCCAAGATGAATGCAGTCAATATCCTCACTCTCCTCGGCACTTGATTACCCGACCATCTTGGCGTCTATCTCAATGACTAGGTAACTAACGAGTGTTCCTGTGAGTAACAATATATTTCCCAAGTGTATACAATGTCTCAATTAACTCCCCTTAACTAATACATATTTATGTATTTCCTAGGAAACAGCATCATACAAAGTTCACCACCTTACATGTACCCGATCCCTAAATCCATTCCCAACCCTAACTCCTCAGACACAACAAACAACCCTAGTTAAAAAACCACCACCACCACCACAAACCTATTAATAACTTCACCCAAAGAAACAAAAAGCAAAGGCAAGTAAGAAAGGGAAATAAAAACCCTCAAACCCCTCTTTCATCGACGGCCCCCCTTTCCTGTTTCGTCTTTTGTTTGTTACAGATCTCAACGCAATCCCTGGTTGCAGTGATGGTGCGTGAACCAATGTGCTTGCATCGTGGAAGAAGGAACCATGGTTCGCAGTGGGGGGGTTTGTGAGGATTTGTTTTGGGGATTGGAGTGATTAATTACATTTCTTTAGAATTGGAAATTGGGATTGGCGTTGTGGCTTTGGATTTTCATTACTTTTTTCTTGCTTTTCTGTTTTATTTCTGGTTGTAGTGATTGATTCCTGGTAAATAGGGCTTGGAACTAGTGACTACGAGTCTGAGACACAAGGGTCTAGATTTCAATTGAAAAAAAAAAAAAAGGTATTTTAAATAGTTTCTTTCCCGTTGATCCACTTCGGTCCCCGAATTGAGGAACTGGAATTGTGAACTCCTACTTACACCGCGATTCCATGGAAGAAGCCAACTGATCCAAGTGAACCAACTGAATAACCTTGGCTCAAAAAATGTAACACCGATCCCTTTTCCTTGCCTAATCCTCTAAAAGTATTTTTTGTTTGTTTTTGGTTGTTTTTTTTTATTGTGAAATATTTACCGAAGCGAAAGTTGCCCATCAGGATTGGTAGGTGTAGGCCTTTCCACTGGCGCTGAGGTCGCTGCCCTCCAGCAAGAAGCCGTCGGCACACATGTAGTAGGCATAGCGACCGATGCCGCTCTGCGAGTCGAGCCAGGGGATCACCTCGTTCAGGAAGTCGGTGGATTCCTGGGTGCCCGAGCCGGCCGTCATGGCGCTGCTGAGAGCGAACTCCGTCACCCAGGTTTCCTGGAGGTTGTACTGGGACGCGAGCTCCTGGGCCTCCTGGACGAAGGTCTTGAATTCGTCGGCCGAGGCGCCGTACCAGTGCACGGCGAGCACGCTCATGCCGCAGTCGGAGCAAGCGTCGAGGAACTGGCGCATCCAGCCGAGACCGACGTCGTTGCCGCCGCCGTTGGTCACGGCGGGCGTCACCAGCTTGGCCTTGCCGCTGTAGGGCGTGATGTATTTGGCGTAGGACTGGGCGGCCTCGGAGGGGGTCATGGCGGCTTGGGAGCTCTGATCGGGCTCGTTGAAGCCCATGATGTAGTTGCAGCCACTGCCGAGCAGGGTTTGGATGGTAGTGAACCACTCGCCGAACATCTTGCTGCCCCAGAGCATGGGCACGAACTCGACGTTCGAGGGCAGGGTGCCCGAGGAGACCATGTTCCAGTCGTAGGCCCAGGAGATGGCGCCGCTGCTGCTCAGGGAATGGACGGTCGAGACGTCATTGTAGGCGGCACCGCGCTTGTTGGAGGAGCGCTTTGTGACGTGCACATGGGAGTGCTGGTGGGCGTGAGGGGCGGCCACGGCAGTGGAGGCGACGAGGCCGGCAGCGATGAGCTTGGTGAAGGAGACCATTGTGATGGGCTTTAGATTCTGTAATTTTTCTCAAACTTGGTAATGCGGGTGTGACCAGAGAAGACCGGTTCTCTAGATAAAGAAGGTCGGTTAAAGCAAAGACAGTGGCGCTTGATTGTACTCAAGCGGGACTTCTCAAAGGAATGACAGATTGACCGTGCACGGCACAGGGCAATACTAGATAATGAGTGTGGGAGGGAGAGAAAGTGAGAGAATGCGGTACGGAGGAAGGAGGGAAGAAGGAAGAGAAAGCAGGAGGTGAGGGGGAGGAAGTAAAAAGGGTTATATAGGGCATCCCTCTTGCCCTGCCCTAGTCCGGTGCTCGAGTGGAAAAGATATCCTCGAGGGATGTTTACATTTGGAACTATACTCTTTTATGTCTAGCTGGTCATGGCAGTCTTGGAGAATTATTGGCATGCGAATTATTATTATTCTTAGAATGATAATAATTATCAATGGATTTCTGTTCCTGTGCCTGAGTGCCAGCTCCTCCCGGAACCACGGATGCGTCACCAACGGCACCGAATGAGCTTCAGGGCAGACCTCCGAAACACCATGACAATTCTTTTCAATTACTGCATGAATCAGTAGTACTGCACAGTACCGCTGGTCACCTCGGGATACCTGTAATGGGAAATTAAAATCTCCTACCGTCTCTGCTCTGAGTCTTCTCTTCTTCTCTTGGATGGGGACGTCCGTCGGACAGTCGGAATGTCGACAGCCAGTCAGAGGGACCACAACGCAATCCGACCTGCAGGTACAGGTACACACACTTGTCGGTGTGGGAGAGGAAGTGATGGATTGTACTGAAATGTACATTGGACATGCAGGACACTAAAGGGGCGCTACACTAGTTCAAGCCCACTCCACTGCGGATCCATTGGCAGTCCAGACCTGGTCCGCCGGGTAATCTGAATGACAACTCTTCCGCTCCCTCGTATTGTTTACACATCAGATTCTCCGGAAGACCTGTCGAATATTGAAAATGCCATGCAGCAGATGGAGGACAAAGGTCTGATTCAGGTCTGGGGATGTTCTCTCTCTGTCGCCGAAGGAACCGCGATTGATCGGCCGTGCCAGAAAATCTGACGAGCGTCCAGATCGGCCACCGGGAACGAGTTAAGCATCAGCCGGGGTCAAGACTAACGGGACTTAAGTCCAATCAGCCGTTTTCTAGCGCCCGTCGGCCACCACATCTGAAACGAAGGCGAACGAACTCCCTCACAGGTGACGTGTGCCGCAAGCCATCTCAATATATTGATGGCGCTGCCGGTCCTATTTTTGGGCTCGTGGGCGGAAGGACGCCAAATACGGTCTATATAGCCCCTATGTTTAGGCACCGATGTTGTCTCTCTGTTTGTCCTTCTCGTGCTTTCTTCTCTCGGGTGCCATGGATAAAACGCCCCCCTGAGGGTCTTCCTCGTCCGGTATTAGCGGCTGTCAACCATAACCTGGGCCCGGCCTATCAATCCAGTGGCCCACGTCTCGACTTGGCCGCCCAAAGTCAATCTATGCCAATGACAACCGTCCTAACCCACCATGGCGCTCTGCAGTCCTCCACATATGGAGACGCACATGCTCTGGCCAGTGGCGAGAACATTCAGAGATTTCTTGTCGAACGGTCTTCCAATGGAACCAGTGAGTGGTGAAGCAGACGAGGAATGTTCCCCGAGCGTCTCTTACTCATTCGGTGAGGGACCGTTGCGTCATCCATCCTTGACTCGTCCTGTCCGTGCGGAGATTAATTATCTGGTGCAGACGGTTTTCCCGTCGGCGTTCTAATCACTGACAGAATCTCATGCATGGATCAGTTCATTATTGGTATTGCAGCCGACCCTAGACTGAGTAACACTCGGCCCTCTGGCTGCGATGCGATACTTGACATTGAAACATAACCCTTCCTTGCAAGGTACACGAGGGCTTCCTCATCTGGCCAACCATGGATCACAGAGACAGTGTTCAAAGCGACTTCGGTAATTTAGCGAGGTTGCTGCATCGTCTCTTTGCTGGCGGAATGTCGCCGAGCATCGATGTGGTGGCGATCATCCCATCCGTATATCGGATAGAACACATGACCGACCATCTACAAATATCAGTATGCCCTAGAACCAGGATGGACACAAGTACAGGTCACAGTAAAGAGACGTAGCGGGAAGAAGAAAAGAAGGAAATGAAAATATATATGCATAGATCCAGAAACACAGTGGTATCACAACTCATGAAATGCATAGAATACAATATCGCGCTCTCAATCTTTCTTCCTTCCGTCAAGCACACGCATCACATCGGAGACACTGTCCTTATCCCCCTTCTTCTTCTTCGGTCCACGCTTTCTCTTCTTGCCCCCACGTTCCTCCAGGATCACCTCGTCGTCTTCGTCGTCCTCGACGCGACTGCTTCCGAATCCAAGATCCATATCCATGGCATCCAGCTGCTCGCGACGGCGGGCTTCTTCGAGGAACTTCTTCCTTCGAAGGAGAGTCTCCGAGTCGGCGTCTTCTTCTCCATCGCCAGCGTCATCGTCTGCCGAAGACTCGGCTCGTCGCAAGGCAGCAGCCCGTTTGAGGGCAGCGAGCAGGGTGGGATCTTTGGTGAGAGGATTCGAACGATCTTCTTCAGTAGTCTCCGTCGTAGAAGTCGAGAAGTAGTTGCGCGGCTTGGCTGGTGCTTCACCTGACGGCTTCGGTGTCTCCTTTGGCGCTGCCTCCGTGGTGTGGGCTGGCTTCTCTCCAATCTCACCATCTGAGTCCGAGTCCGACGACTCGTCACTCCCGAGATCGCCAAGAGGGTTATAGTCGTCACCCACACCCGCAAAGATATCGTCATCTTCATCCTCCGACGGAGCAGACGCCTTCGCCGCCACCTCAGCCGGCACCTCCATACCCAACGGCTTCGCATCCTTATCCGGAACCAAGAGACCGCCAGCATTGGTCTCACCCGGCTTATCCAACCACCTCACCTTCCTCTTCGTCTTGCCCTCCGCATCCGTAATCTGTAGGATCTCCTTCCGCCGCCCATTCTCATCCTGCTCCACCCACCTCTTCTTCTCGACCTTCGAATCCCCGATCCGCTTAAACTTCGACCCTAACGCCGGCTCTGCCGCCTGCTCCTCAGCCGCCGCGGCAGCAGCCCGACTCGCCCTCAACTGCTTCAAAATCTCATCCCTCGACTTCCTCCCCGGCGGCGGCGCCATACTCCCTTTCTTCTTCTCCTTCTCCCTCGGCGCAGAAGGCAACTCCCCCCCCGTCCCCTCCTCCAACTTTTCCAACTCCTCATCCACATCCCCTACCGGCTCCTCCGCCACCTCCTCCTTCTCCTCCTTCTTCTCCACATCCTCCCCAGCCCTCACCCTCCTCAACAACTCCCAATCCAAACCCTTCACCATATGCGTACTGTTCAAATCACCACCCACGCCCAACTCCCCGCACAACTTCTCAAACGTCTCGCGATCAATCTGCCCCAGCTTCACCATCTCCTCCAACGCCTTAATCCTCTTCTCCAGGTCATCCCCACCTGCGTCCTCTTCCCCGGTGTCTCGTAACCGCGCCGCCCGATCCTGGTACCCGGCCGGTAACTTGGTGCCCTTCGGCGCCGCAGACGAGCGGAATCGTTTCGGGGCTGGTTGTCCGTCGCGTCGGTATTCGGCTAGTTGGCGCGCGAAGTCGACGCCTGATACGGAGCGACTAGTAGCATAATATCATTTAGTTTCTTTTTGCTTTTCTATTTAACGGTAGTGTAGAATAGAAAAATACGTACGGGGTCATAGGAATGCTCGAGCGCATCCGCGACCCGAGCAGGGCGGGCGTTGCGCCGCCTCCGCGAGAGGCATTTTGGGATGGAGATGTACTCGACTGGGATTGTTTTTGGGTCGAGTTGTTGTTATTGTTGACGAGGAGACGGCGGAATTGTTCGTTGTTCATCTTTTCTTATTTCTTTGCTCCGGTCGGTGTTATCGAGGGAGATAAGAGAGGTAGGAGGTACTGTACAAAGTAGCTTGGCTACCTGTGAGTAAGATTGAGAAGAATCGAAATGTAACTGAACGAGAGGAATTGCGATTAGGATATCCTCATTTATTGTCTGGTCATTCTTCGTATTGAGGTATGCGTTGTGGTAGTTGCAAAATTGGAGGTAATGAGGGAAGCTTGACTTTGTCGGCGGAAAGAAAAAGTAAGGTCACGTCAAGCATTCTTGGCGTCGGTGAGCTTTATTAAATGGTTCTTCCTCCATATTCTCTTAACTATATACCTTTTTCTTTCCTTTTTTTCTTTTCTCTTCTCTCCATCCTAGGGCCTGATGGCGTATTTATGGGATTGTACTGTTTCAATATATGACTTGTTGTCCTTTCCTATTTACTTCTCTTTCTCTTACTAGTTGTGGTCCAGAGACACACACTATCAGCTTTTTCGTCATTCTAGTGTTGGAAAACAACATGTATATATCGTGATCTAATTCTGGGCTTCTGTTGTTTGGTTTCCTCGCCATAGTCAATAACGATAAATTAATGTAC
Source organism: Aspergillus pseudonomiae (assembly GCF_009193645.1). NCBI lineage: Eukaryota > Fungi > Ascomycota > Eurotiomycetes > Eurotiales > Aspergillaceae > Aspergillus > Aspergillus pseudonomiae. Next base: position 102,495 of record NW_022476036.1, on the reverse strand, counting down.
CTCAGAAGCGCCACACCCCGGTCATAGCACTGAATAACAGGTATAGCATATAAAGAAAACAGTGTTGCACTAGTCTCCTCAATTGGAGAAGCAATCTTGACAGTCACGACCTGCTTAATAGTCTCAACCTCCACTCAGATATCGTCCCCGCTGGGTCCAGTGCCCTCACCCGGAGCTGTAACGTACTGCAGGAGGTACATGGGAACATCTTCATCTGTTCTATCGTCCTCCCACAAGGACCATAATCGGCCCCGATACTCCTCGGAGACTGTATCATTTACACTGAACCAGTTAGTACCGATATCGACCAAATCGGGCTCAACAGTGTTATTGCACGCAGAAGCCGGCTGATCGGCTGCATACATTGCTTGGGATGTTGGTGCATCGAGCCCTTTTTCCACCACACCTCGGCTTCGTCTGTTGAATCAGACTGATAGCATCTGACAGGTAGATGTAGAGACTGAGGAGTAGAACAAGTCGAACAAGTAAATCGGTCAATCTGCATTTTCGTTTTGTCCGAAGGAGAAAGAAAATAAAAAGGCAGTGGTCAAAACCAATGATGGGGTTATCAGCAAGCTTTGTAGTTGGATGGATGGAATATGAAGATGTGGTATGAGTTGGGGAACACTCTCTGTGATCAGATCAATTGGATTCCATCAGCCTTTCGGGGCTGCGGAGGGAAGGAACGTATAGGCTTCACCTCACCTCCGTAGCCATGATTCCTTCATAATTTGCTTTAACCCTGATTTGTGGCTACCCTTACAGATCGAGACTCCCGGATCTTCATGACACCAGGAAGCCGGCACAGCCATGAACCAGATATGTGTATATCAACCGTTGAAGACCTGGAATCAGTACACCACCTCATAGTTCCAGTTAGAAAAAGCTCGAATCCCAACAAGACTCCGTTTCAACCATTCTATCCTCTCGCTCTCACAACCCTTCACCTGACAACCAAACGTGCCTCTCGCCTTGAGACTCATCGTCGTGCTGATATGCTGCAGCAAGCGGACGACTTGTGCGATTTTGATTCCCTGATCACAGGACATATCGAAGATAATTTCCTCCACCCCGTGCTTCCTCGGAATCGCCCGACAGGCCGTTCTCCAACTCTGGACGAGTCGAGACATGTGCGGCCCTTCAATATAGCCGTGCTTTTCTTCCAGAGTCAACGGTACCCCCGAAATGGGATGCAGGATTTTGAGACGCAGTTTGCGCATCCCATCGCGGATTTCCACCGTTTCCGGTGTGAGATGCTCGAACAGCTTCTTTAGTTCGTGGGGGTCTTGGAAGACGAAGATACACGTCGATGGGTCTTTTCGGATATCATCTAGTGGGATCTCCGCATTTACGGCTTCACTGGTACAGCATGAAACGTTTCCAAGATCGTTGATCGTGATGGACACTTCGGTGGTCATCTTGTATTGGGGAGGGGATGTCCTTATGTGGACCGCCAGGGGCAATCCACAGAATGACAGCACGGTCTACCGGATGATGCAACCAGTGCATGTATATGTGGGCTTTGGATGATGGCCCGTGACGTATACGTACTGCAAGGGGAAGGATGGGGTCATAGGTATTGACGTTCTATCCGTGGTTCCTGACCTCAAGTTTGCCAAAGGAGAAGCTCGAAAATTATATTAAAGCGAATCATACATTGGATCAACTGGAATATGTATCTGAGAATGGGGGAATTAAAGAAACACTAATGCAAAATGCTGGTCGTAATGACTTTTGGATCAAGACATGGGAATAGTAATGCAAAGCCCGTCTCAACTGCACATGAGACATCAAAAACAGGTACATGAATGCTAAGTCCGTTCCGCATAAGGCCACCACCCCTAGATAGTTTCCCAGCCTCCATTGTTGATGTCAGCTTCTAATTTCCGGCTGATCGTCGCGGGAATGCCGTGCGACAACCATACGTCGCGCAGGAGCCGATCGTATCGTTTCTGGTTCAGGATCAGTTGGCGATTGCGCCGGAGGCCTGGGTCCACCTCCCCATGGCGGTCCAAGTAAGGTGCGTAGTGCCAGGAGCCGTGGTGGTTGTGGAGATACAGCACTGTGCATTTGCGAATATTGATGAATAGCCCGATGTTCTTGCCGCATCTGGGGAGAGACAGTTAGTAACCATGCGTGATAGCACTGGGCCTGGGGTAAACATACTTTTGAACGTGCTGATTGCAGCCACCCATCTTGTTCTCCATACAGCACACGGCTTGCGAGCAGAAGATGTCTCCACAGAAGAGGCAGATACTGGGGTCGCTTAGCTCCTTTTTCGAATTCGGGCAACGTCGCCGGTTAGCCTCCTCAATCAAACTGTCGTAATACTTGGGAAGCCCAACGAGCTCGAAGATGGCCGGATGAGAGAGACTGGGCCATAACTTATGATCGCCAATGCGGATGCCTGAACGCGAGGCGTTCCAGTGGAAGATCCAGCCCGATATCACAGCATCGAAAGGACTGCCACTCTCCCTCGCCGTGCTGATAGACGCAAGAATATCGTCGATCGAAGGAAGGTGCAGAGCCTTAGTGAGACGGTCCAACTCGGACACACCCAAGTCGTGGAACCCGGTGTTGGGGAACTCAACCCCGTGCTGCACATGAAGTAGGATAACAGCCTTGCGCAGGAAGGTCAATGCGTAGCTCGAAACCAGACGTCTCAACGCAATGACCACGCCGGGCGTTGCAGAATCCTCCCCGTCCTTGACGTAGCCACTCTCGGCAGGGAATGATGATCCTTCTGCCCGTCCAACGGAGTTCGACTTGAGCTCTGCAACGATAGAGATGAAGAATTGCCTGGCGGACTTGTACCGCTCGTCCGACAGCTCCATATCCAACAGATAATGGGCATCACCATTATGGGCCAGTTCTTCCTTCAGTCCGAGCGGCCAAAGGATGTAGGTCACAGCGACCTTCACAATCTCGGCCACATAGCACATCTGGATGAGATGGCGAATGTCAATATTAAGAATTGGTAGCAGGGATAAAGAGCATTCAGCCAGGAACACGAAAATGTCTTTGCCCAGGAGTGGCTCAATTTCGCGGACATCATCCAGCAGCGCCGTTCCGCTCAAGCAAGGATGACCCACAAACAATTGGCAGATCTTCTGGCGGTGCATCTCCTGGATCTCGTCAGCGGAACGGGTGTGAGGTCCATTGCTGTCATGCAAGCACCCAACCGCGGCGTATGTCAAAGCGGACTCAGCTAGAACGCGGAGGTGGGTCAGGGTTAATTGGGGAATCTTCTCCAGCAGAGTCGATCCTGGCTCCGATTCCACCCCGCGCTGCTGAATTTCAGCCGCAGCGATGCTAAAGCCGAAGGTCTGGAAGAGCGAATCCGTGTGGACGAGGTCATCTGTCTTTATGGTGTCTGGGTGATGGCTGAATGTTGAGTAGATGTGGTTCAGCCGGAGCGTCTGCTTGAGCCGCTTGTAGATCTGCAGAAGTTCAGACATTGGGCTGTCACCTGGGCTGGAAACCTGCTGGAGCGGACTGGCAGCGGGAAGGTCATCTTGTGATGGGAAGAGACCAGGCACCGGCATCCTCGCTTGCTGAACATAATGGGCGGTCGATGGCAGTGGGGATGCCATTAATTGGTCTGTTTTGGAAGCGAGTGGGGGGACCAAGCTCTTATTGAGGTAGTCAAGGAAAAGGTCCTGATAGGACTGCTGCTGTATTTTGTTATGTTCCATGAGCAGCGCGTAATTGCGTGGATGAGACAGCGCAGACTTGACCTCGCCAGCCATGAAATCCTCGAAGGACACAGCGGTGTGTAGTGCACCTGGATAAGATTCTTCCTTGCCCTTCCAAGTGATCGGTAGGAATGCATTGCCCAGAGCCTTACAGAGAGGGCAAACGAACTCGTTGAAAGTCAGACGCTCGGGATGGTTTCGTGCTATTTGCTGGCTCTGGCGTCGCTGAGTAGCCGTGTAATAGACCTCAAAGCAGGAATAGTGCATGATGTGCCCACAGCCCGTGGTGACAGGCCCACGCAGGGTATTCTTCGCATTGAAGCCTTTACTCAACCCAACTTTCTCACTGATAACCTCCCCGCCAGTTGAATCAAGCCGCTTCACCGTAGTGCGGTTTTCGCCTGCGACTCCAAAAGGCCGCACATTTTCGGCAGACTTGTCCAAACTCAAGGGCGTCTTCAACACCTCCCGGATCCAGTCGGGGTCTCGTATATCTGTCTGCCTCATGATACCACTATCTTGAACCAAAGCGAAAGTTCCGTACAGTCTGGAGTCACTTGTCTCCTCCTGGCAGAGAATACAAGTGCCGCTCGGATACTTCCAGAGCTTAGTTTCAGGGGCCGCTTCAGGCTCGGAATCCATGTCGCTGAAATCTTCTTCGCCCCAGTCGATCGCGCCTTGGCTGTTCAAGAAGTTTTGCTGTTGCTGCTGGAATTGAGCCATCACCCTGGCCTGTCTTTCAAGAGCTTGCTTCTTCTTGATCTCTTTCTCATTGTCAGTGTCGATGGCGGGAGAATTTGTATCGACCCTGTCAAACGGGAATTTGAGCGTAGCTGTTGCAGAAGCATATGCACGAGGGCGCTTTTGCCAAAGCTTCTTAAGGATATGACGGATTTTAGGACCACAAGCAGAGAATTCACCCATGATCGAAATCTTCTCTAGGAGGCCAACGATGGTCAGGTACCCGGCCTGGGTAGCTCTGTCTTTCTTTAGCGCGTGAGACACGAATGACTCCATCGGCTCTTCCGTCATCCCATCTTCCACCGTGCTGTCTTCCAGAGCAGCAGCAAGGATTAGGTGCAAAACAACTTGCAAGAAAGTTTCGACACGGGTTGGTGGGATATTTGGTGTGCAGTATTTCGAGGAGACAACGTAGTCAAGGCACTGGTGAACAATCTGGGCAAATAGTAAGGTCCTTGTGAAGCGTGGAAGGCCGATAAACGCCCCAGAAGTGATAGGCCGGAGTTTAGGTTCGAACACCACATCAGATGCCTTCTTGCCGGTTTTCTTCGCCACCCATTCCTTGTATATATTCTCCGCTTCGTCTCGCTGGTTCTTGGTATAGTGGGCGCTGTACGGATCGATGAGATCGATGTATTGGGATTTTAGTTCGAAAGTGCCGGTGTCATTCAGCCCTTCAGGGGGGCGGAAACTTGCTACCTCTTCCAGCACGTCTTGGAAAACGTCTGATTCGAGCAGCTTGTCACTGAGGCGAGTCGAGAGGTCCGAGAATGACAGAGGCTTGAAGCACAAAACGTGTGCAATGTCACGACGAATGTTTTCGCACATCGCGGCATCGCCATCATCAATGGCTGTGAGCGAGTTCCGATCCGTCAACAAGATGACAAGCAAATGCACAAACTCTTCGGCAACATCGATGATTTGGTTATCTTCGTATCCAGCACGTGGCATGTAGCTTCTTGTCATCCAGTCCACCATGCCGAACCTATCCGCAATCGAGGCAAGGACACGGCTTGGGTTACAGGTTACAAAGGCCGTCTGAAGCAGGAAGATATCGCGGTAGTATGCGAAATCGCGAGACGATACGCCACGGTATTGTGACATCTGATGTCGGAGACTGAGCCCGTTGCGGACCCACATGCCCGCCTTCATCTGGGCCAGCCAGGCACAAACTCTGAGAGGGTAGTCGAACATGGAGAGAAGTAAATCTTCTGGGGCAAGACTGCTATCGTGAATGAAATTGTCGTTCGCGAGCTGCGCTGCCTCAAGCAGGGCATCGCGCATCAAAGAGCTGCTCATGTTACGGCCACATTCAAGTAGCCAGGATAGAGTGTAGTGCAAGGCATGATGGAAACTGATGGAGCCTCGTTCAACGACGAAGTCTACGACACGGTGGCGTGAGACCTGACCCGGTTGGTCGTCGCCCTCGAAGTCAAAGAACGGCAGCGATTTGAACCGAACGTACTCTTTGATCTCCGCCTGGTCAAAACGCTTGCGCTCGATTCCGGTGGAGTGGGCAACGGCGGCAACAGTAGCCACTCTGAGTGCTCGTAGCAAGTTCTCACCGCCGTCGACTTCGGGCTTGCGGAATGCTTCGCAGAATTGACGGCACAGCCTATTGATTTCCCGCATGAGAATCGATGCGCTAATCCAAGCGTCCGTCTCGTACTCGACGTGCTCTCCTACGGCACGGACATTGGGGCAGATACCCTGCGAGAGCTTGACCAAGTCCAAGAACTGGTAGAGATACTGTTCCTCAGTCCGCACGCGGTTCTGCACATACTCGGATAGCAGAAGATACCGTAGGTCCAAGAAGAAGTGGTAAAGGCGCCTGTTTGTCACGGAACCAGCATCGAACGCCAGCGTCGCATTGGGGTTTACCTCGTATGGCTCACCAACCTGCCTCGTAGTTAAGAACGTATATAAAATGGATATGACCTTAGTCAAGAAGTTCCCTCGAAGGACTATTTCCTCCGTGATTGAAGGTGTGGTAAGAAGCTGCAAGGAGAGGTTGACAATGGAATGATCCGGCTCTCTATCGGCAATCAGGTAAAGTTGCGCAAGTGCAGTGTAAAGAGCAGATAAGCGCAAGCCCATGATCCGCTTGAACTGAGGGACATTCACGACGGTGCCAATGTAAAGATCGCGAAGATCGGTACGCGTTTTCTTCCAAAGCCTGAGGTCGAAAAGAATCATCCAGTCGAGCCGTGTGCGTTGCCATAAATCCTCATATGGAGGGACATTTTCCCCTCTCTTAGGTACGGACGATCTGACCTGCCAATAACTCGGGGTCTTTGCCGGGGAAGGCTTGACTACACCAGAGGGTGTTTTGGGGATGGGGACATAAGACGCCGAGGCATCATCGTGTGTCTCACTGGAGACCGAATCGTTAGGGGCATTCTGCGCCTCAGTTTCAATTGCTTCTGCGGGTGGTTGCTCGTCGTCGTCGTCTTCTTCTTCTTCTTCCTCTTCCTGTTGCTGCTGTTCGTTGTCAGGGTTCTGTCGCTGACGAGCGAAACCTAAGAGAGCTTGGATAGTATCCAGAGCGTCATCCGCATTTCCCATCACCATATCCTCATCCTCATCTTCAACTTCCTGGCGCAGCCTATTCAAATCCATCTCCATGTCTTCGTCGTCATCGTCGTCATCATCATCATGGCCCTCGACGAAATCTTCATCGTCCTCAACCTCTTCGTTTACACCCTGCTCATCGCCGTTTTCGATATCCTCATCCTCGTCATCATCATCCGCAGCCAATACTACTTGGCCCTGAGGCGATACAGTGAGCATCACTGTGCGATACGGTGCATTATCCGACTTCTGCTGGTCATCGAGACCTTTCATACCAATATCGGCATTGAAGGCTCCGCTGCCGCGGCGCCATGGACTCAGCAGTTCCTCACAGACGGTATGGCGTAAAATCTCGTTGTCCTCAAGAACACTGCACCCGGAAATATCTGCAAGCCACTCCACGATGGTCCCGCACATTTGCTCGCGGAACGTATCCCGGGCGGACCGGATTGTCACGGTGACCTTGATCTGTTCGATGATCCTTGACACGGCCAATAACCTTTGTAAATCTTTCGAGTACTTGACCACACTCCGTCCGTAGTCATTGGTCTCCTGGGCCCTATCGTTTCCAAAGGAATCCCGCTCTCGACAAGCCCGGCTGACTTGATGAGCAACATCGCGAATGGTATGCTTCTCGTCGTTCCACAACGCGAGCGCAAACTCCGGCTCGTCCTCGGCCTGATCACCCTCACCATACCACCCCGGGCGTAGCCGTGATGCCTCTTCATCCTGCCTGATACCCTCTTCCGTCTTGGGCAATCTCAGCTGTTCCGGCGAGCAAGAGAGCACATCACAGAAATAGTCGAGCACACGAGCGACCGTCAGCCGGATGTTATCCACCCACTCCCGGGGGAGCTGCGCCTGCTCCCGCTCCTTGCCCTTTTTATCGCCGCTGTCCGTATGGATGGCACAGAACAGCGGCAGTCGCCAGGCCTCCTCATCACCACAGTCGCAGCATCCGCAATTCCCCGAGGAGATAGAAATCGTATACTGGTGGCCGGTGTGGTCGGAGGAGTCGAAGCAGCGGCTGCACAGCACGCAGGTATCATCGGCAGCGCAGGTGTTGCATCGATACGTCGCCTCCCCAGCTCTGAAGATATGACCACACCGCTTGCCCCGCGCAGCTTCCGTATATTCCGCCCCTTCCTTGGCGCCCTGAGCTTCTGCTAGCTTCCAGGGCCCGGTTGGCAACCCGTCGGAGAATAGCTGTCGCAGGCGTTCTTCGTTGTGACCGGCCAGCGAGCGGAAGAGGAGCTCGAGCAGATCTTTCTCTGCTTGGGGACCGTAGCGGTAGTTGTGATTGGAAGGAAGCCGTTGAAGGCCTTCACCAAGGATCCTCTCACATTCTGTAAGCATCATTTATCGTCTCTAGTCGGAGCAGAGGAGACGCATTCAATTTGCACGAGTATCGAGCGAGGGGAGTGACGGCGAGCTAACAGCTCCGTGTGGCGGGACGGAACTGTAGTCCGGGTTGTTCGCGATAAGGAATGAACAAAATCGCTCGAGAGCGTTTGAGAGGCTCCTCAAACGGAAAGTTTAGTGGTATGTGCAAGGCGGGGGTTGATTAGATTAGGGTGAGGCTAGTGAAAAAGGAAAAGACGAGAAGAAAAACCTATCAGTGAACGCTTAGTGATCCGATATTCGACAGCGATCGATGTCACTGTGGGGGGGAAAGATTTGGTGGGAGTCAAGACGAAAACAACCTAACGGGCAACCCACCCATTAAGTCTCTCAGGTCATTAGTAGCCTTCGTCCGGAACTCGTCGTCCCTTGCATAGATAGTGAAGGGAAATCACGGCAATCGAAAAGGATCGAGTTAACAAAGCAAAGGCATTTGTCGTAAAGAGTGACTGGAACTATCCGATGGTGGTTGTGGTCGGGTTTATCCTCTTAAGTATGACATCGAACAACGGCGCTTGGCGCCACTACCATCTTGCAGCTCCTGTTCTCCCCACCACCGGAAGCATAAATTTATAGACCACAGATGAATGCAGGAACACAGTGATTGGTTAGAGAAAATGCAGCAAGTGAATTCCAAGGTGAATACAGTGTTAAAGATTCTATTTCATACAAGGCACACGCAGCATATACCAATGTCTCTCCAGTGCTCGGCTGTATTATAACATGGGACCGACGACTTTCCCCAGGCTGGATCCATCAATTACTGCTTTTTCTTTACTCGTCATCCTCCTCATCCTTGACCATGTACTGGTGCTTGATGTCCTTCCATTGACGCTGTAGAATCCGTCAGTGCGATAGTTCTAGATAATCTCATTTCGTCAGGGTCGACAGGTAGAAACGTACGCCGCGGTTCATGGCGTCCCAGATACGGTTGGAGCCCGAGTCATAGGCACTGTTTGTCAAAAGCTGGTCAGCCGTCTGTGATCACAGACCAAGGTCAAGTCGACACGCACATCTCGAAAGCGAAGGCACTGGAGAAGATGGCCGTGAGGTAAACAGCGTTCCTGCGGATCAGGCCCCTAGATACCGTGGAAAGATCACAGGTTAGTGAGACCGAATATATAGTCAACGAGACCGTCGTCGGGTGATCCGGGGAGGGGAGACATGCTGGTAGATAGCGGAAGCGATCTGGAGCGGTAACCACTGTGGTTAGCCATTGAACATCAGTAGTCAATTCCAAGCAAGAATCACTTACAGCGCCGGCCATTGTGATGGGTTTGAATTAGGGAATGAGGGCGGAGAACGGAAGAGAGGCAACAAGGAGACGGGGACTATGTCACAATGGAGGAATGCGAGGTTGAAGTTTCGAGCCGACAAGTTGGCCGGCGCGAAAAGCACCAGCGGGAATCACCGGGACGCTGATTGGACGGCCGGAACCAAGTCTGTGCAGAGCCTCCGAATGGCCGCCTCAGGAAACCACCTCAACTCACGCTCTCGTCCCTACAAAATTATTGTGGCCCAATTCCTCTCGCTTCATACCTCGTCACCGTTGGGTCCTCCCCGGGGTCTCTAATAATTACCGCATATTCCTAATATTACTTCATTTCGAGTCGGCCGGAGGAAACAATTAAACTCTATTCTACCATAAAATCCCCCACAGCCATGGCTGCCACGAACTCGGGAATCACTACAGACGAAGTCACCGGGGAACGCTTTATCCCCTCATCGGTCCGTGCCGATGGCTCCAAGCGCCGCGAAATTCGTGTCCGACCCGGTTATCGCCCCCCTGAGGATGTGGAGCTGTATAAGAACCGCGCTGCACAAGCCTGGAAGAACCGTGGTAACACCGGAGTGCCTGGTGCAGAAAGCTTGAAAAGCGAGAATGAAAGCCCGGCTAAAACAGGCACGGCGGCGAGTAACAAAAATGCCAAGCGAAGGGAAGCGAAGAAGAAAGCCAAGGCAGCTCAGGAAGGAACAGCTTCTACCGAGGGCAAAAATGTAAATGAAATCGACAATTGGCGTGCTCCGGCTTCGGGCGCCGATAAGAAGCAATCTAATGGATCGGATAAGGCCGCTGGAGGAGCTGAAGAAACGATCGACCCAGAAGCCGAGAACGAAAAGAAGGCGCGCAATTTAAAGAAGAAACTCCGGCAGGCACGCGACCTACGGGACAAGAAGAACCAAGGAGAGGCCCTGCTTCCCGAGCAACTGGAGAAGGTGATCAAGATCCAGGAACTGGTCCGCCAGCTGGACGCACTCGGATTTGATTCGAACGGCGACAAGAAAGACGAATCTGCGGAGAAGGAAGAGAAAGTCTGAGCCCAATACGACATAGGATCGACCACGTATTTTATATCAATCCAGTTGTTCTTCCGGCAGCCGTCCTATGATAGACAGTCTACCGATTGGGTCTCGATGCTGTTCATATTGATAGCCGGAAAGGCTTTTTACTGTCAAAGCTTTTTCGAGCAAACTAGTGCCTCTGTGGTACTACGCAACTACTCTTGTCAAGTGAGACGAGGCTTGGCCACATCGCGGTTGGAATTTGAATCTGAACTGCATATATGCAGCTACCGGCGTACTACCGCCTGTCAGCTACTCGAGGAACTCTGATATGGAAAATCTCAGTGAACTCCTTGTCACTCATACAGGAGCACTGTCCTATGAATTAGAGTAATAAAAGTCTCTGGCTACCCATCTCATATTCTATGTGGCACGTGTCTGTTCTTCTTCACTTCGACTTGAATGTATCTATCAGTCAGTACGGACCTACTCTGGGCAACTCGTTACGCACTATGTTCTAGAAAAGAAGTCTGAAATACTGCGAGCTTTTTCATATGTTGGCGAGATTAGCCCAAGTCAATATAATACAGGTCATAGAGTTCCATAGAAGGATCTCTATCTTAAAAGTGTTTGCGTTCGCTCCTGTACACTTCCGCCCATCGTACCGGAGATGTGACGATGCCGCCCTCCAACTCCCATTTTTCATAGTCGAACCTCCTCCAGGGGCGGTCGCCATCGCCGGGGCCCAGCTTTCGAGCACCGACGCCGTACGACGCCGCTAAATACCCCTGTCGGATACAATCCGTCACACCAACGCCATTATACCAGCTTCCCGCAAGAGTAAGTCTGTTGTTAAGCTCATGCCGTGTGGACCGGGACAGTTCGCGCATGCGAGACAGGTGCCCAACAGTGTATTGAGGGATGGCATTCCGCTGCAGCCGGCTGCTCGTTAGAGTGGGTGCGTCCGTAATACCTAGATGTCGGTGAAGCAACGCACGACACATTGCAACGGCTGTGTCATGGTCGGGATAATCGGACTCCTTCCACCCATCCCACCAATGGCCACCCATCATCACCGTAAGCTTAGTACCGGGTGCCGTATCTTGACCGACGCTAGAATCCGATCCGAAGATAACCCCTAATGCCCTTTCGGGATTTTGCTCATAAGGGATCGACCGCGGGATAAGATATCCAAAACCGCTGACCGGGAGGAGGTCTGGGTTAGGGAAATACAAGTTGACAACCATGACTGTTACAGCATAATTGTGCTCTTGAAGATTCCGAATAGTACTTTGAGGTACTTTCTGGTCTTCCATGGTCGTGGTCGCGAGCTTCTTTGCAAGTTCGGGAGCTGGAATTGTAGCAATTACGCGGTTGTGGATTCGAGATCTGTCTTTTCCAGATCCAACCTACAACGTATATATGTTAGTAGAACGACCAGTAGCGATGAATAGGAGGCTTTCCCGGTGGCTTACAATCAGGTCGTGGGTCGTGGGATTTTGAGTAATGGACTTAACGTCCGTATTCGCCAAAACGTCAACCTTCTTAGATTTGCTCAAAGCATCCGCCAGGGCGTCCGAGAGCTGGCTTAGACCGTCTTTCAACGTCAGAACGCTGGTCTTGTTGACAAGCGTCCGTAAGCTTTTCCAATACATCCCAGGTTTCTCATGTGCGACAGATTCCAGGGCCAACAGGTCATCCATGGACATAAGCTTGACATCAGACATCAAAGAATTAATGTAGCCTCCGATAACGCGGCGTTCATCATTCTCAAGGTCCCGGAAAGTACCTATCAGTGTCTGCGCGCTTAACCGACTTATGTCACCTGCATAGATGCCATGGAATAAAGCTGAAACGAGGTTGTCTGCTACCTCTGGGCACAATCGGCGCGACACGAAGTCCGCAACGGATTCATCTGAGTTGAATGTCTTGTGGTCCGGAGGAGCCCGGACTGGCTCCAAGATAGCGCTCGCCAGGAGACCTTCGAAGACCGGCTCCCGCAGCATAGCATATATTGGGTTTGTAATGTTTTCGATCGGTCCGGCATTGGGGTCCGGCGCGGGCATACGGACAAGGTGATCGGGATAGTAGATATAACGATTGCGCGCGGCAGGCGACGAGCTGCTCGTTAAGAGGACGTCATCATGTAGGTCTAGCTCGACGAGCTGTTATACAAAGCAAAGCGTGTTAGCTCTTCATGTTCGTAGGATAGGGCATTGCATGGGCTACTGTACCAAATCGAGAAGGGGTAGACACGAGGGGACGGCGGTCCGCAAGGTCCGCGGGCCATACTCAAAAACAACGTTTCCACCTTCGACCGGAATCTTTTCGGACAGTAACCAGCCCCCTACACGAGGAGCCTTCTCGTATAGGGTGATCTTGGAGCAATTGGGGTCCTGCGATAGCCGATACGCTGCTGTGAGACCGGTGATGCCACCGCCAATGACGGCAGCATCGTACGTGGAGGAGTATCTCTGGCCGATGCGGGCGAACGCCAATGGCGTGCGCACCCCCCTGAGTGCACGGCTAGGGACACATGGTAGTCTCATCTCCGCAATTAGAGAGAATGAAACCGCGCGTGAAGATTGAAGAGGAGCATGGTTGGAAAAACAAAGGTGGGAACGTTGCTGCGTGCCTCCATCAGGTGAGCTGCTCCAACAGGCTGCCGGCGGCCGGCGGTGTAATTGTATGGAAATTACATAAATTTCCAGGTTCCCAGCCCTATTCTCAAAGTCCTACCAGTATTAATGAGTATGAATGGTTGACAGCAGTGGGAAACGAAGACAGCGCCATGCAATGGCGTCGAAGATTTCATAATATGATATCCAGATCTATTTACAAAGCCAGTTTGATATTCTTTCTGCCAGTCCTATAGATAAATTCAAGCAAACGCCCTTGCCACCAGTCACCCATCGTCCGCACGGAAAATAATACATGATATGATATTAAACCACATGGGGAATTTTAACTGAGAGGTCATCAAAAGGAATCATAGAGATCGCTCTTTCAGTTATGTCGCAATCTCTTGGTTGGTTTGGGACGGCTCTTCGGCGCCACCGGGTTTAATCAGTTCCTCTGCACCGTCCTCATTGGAAACGAATTTCCTCTCGCTCACATGCGCCTTCTCTTGTCCGTCAGCAGTCCACACCTTATCCGCAAACGCTCCTTTCTGGCCCTCGGCGTGTTTGTACGGGCACGAAGGGTTGAGACAAGGATTAAACTTGCAAGGCGTCTGGACATGCGTGAACTTGCACCCTTCAGTCGAGCAATCTGCACCATTCCGGCATAGTGGCATCGAGGGATGCTTGAAGTGGCAGTGGGGATTCGCACAATGAGGGAAGAACTTGCACATCTCTTCGGCTTGATGCGCTGACTTAACGGCGGGTGACGGATGGCGACCGGTGCACTTCCTGTTTTTACAAGCGGCTCCATAGGTACATGGGTCAGACACATCGACGGGAGTGCCCTCGGGGGCAGCTGGTGACTGATGCGCAAATGGGCAATCTCTCCGGGTACACCGCAGATTGAAGCGACATATCGAGTCCGTGTTGCTTTCATCCTGCTCACCACCCTGGTCGGGCTTTGTGTCCATATCGGTATCGACATTCTTGTCGTCTCGCTTGTTAAAATGGCGGCGTCCCTGCTGGCGTTCCACGCGGTCAAACAATGAACGGCCCTGTTGCGGTCCGTTCTGTTGGAAAGCTGGGTTGATCGCTGGAGATACAAAGCCGGGCATAAACTGGGACATCATCCTTGCTTGCTCTTCGAGTAGAGACATGAGATGCATCTGATCTTGCGGGGTCATGTTCATCATGTTGCCTGGGCCACCCGGCATTTGATTTGGTCCCATACCCATACCCATGCCACCCATCGGACGACCGCCTGACATCCTTCCTCCGCCATGCTGATTGAAGCGACCCTTCGTATGATCACGGCCATGAGAGTTAATACGTCCACTACCGGGCTGGCCACGAACGCGGTGTAACGCAGAATCGCCGCGGTCTAGTTGACGATTGATCTGGTTAAGCATCCTACCCCTCCCGCCTGGTCTGTTGTTGCGCATGGCTTTCGGTCCTGTCGGTCTATTGTTTTCTGTGTCAGCCCAAGTCGCCACCGCAGAGTCGAAGGGAGAAACCCACATCGTATCATTTGCAGCTCCGGTATCGCCCATGCTCATATCGGCATCCATAGCGCCATCTCCCGTCACCATCGCTTGGTTATTGGTGGCGTCTTGGTCGTTGAAGGATGGAATGGCCTGCGCAGAGTCGGTTTCAATTGATTGTTGAATACCCCCGCCGTTGATCTGTTGGTTGAGGAACTCGACCTGTTCGAAGAGCCATCTCGAAAAGTCCAGGGCCTGTGTATCGCCTTCGCCGAGTCCGAGGAGATCATTGGAGAGTTCGCCAGCAATCTGTTCTTGTGTCTTGCCGTTGACAAGCATAAGAATCACGTATTCGGTCAACGCTGAATCATCGCCGCCGTCGGAGCTCCATCCCATCTCTACCAGCTTCGGCTGGATGACATTACTCAAGGCCTCCGCAAGGGGAGTACCAACAGCAACTACCGTAGTCATGGCGTAGAACTCGCGCAGTCGAAGTCCGGCCCAGAGGAAAAGATAAGGAAGGGGAGTCGAAAAGAAGTCTGCCCGATCACTCGCACTCGCGCGTTGGAAAACCTGTTTAGAAAGACCTCCCTTGTCTTGCGTGGCAAACAGTCGGACGAAGACTAAGCAGTGCGGCGTTGTTCCAAAAGGGGGAGAGAACAAGGGTATAACAATGAGTTGGTTGTTTGTTTTTCATTTCATGACAAGGAACTTTGATGATGATGAAAGGTGCCAAGAGGCTCCAGCCACATCGTCACGTGTGACAGCTGTGGGTGGCGGTCTTTTGTGCAAACAGCACAAACATCTTTATATCTCGTCCCTCTCTACATTACCACGAATGCCTTTACAAAATACAGTTCATTTTCTTCTAAAATATATTCACAGTGATTAATTCATCCTGTACATTTGTTTTCACTCTGTTTGAATGTGTAAAGTCCAATTGTGGTTGTATTACAAGCTAAACCTCTAGCGCGACTAAGGATTCTGCCAGTTGACGGATCTACCAATTCCTACCAATTATGATCAGCAATTCACCTCACTGTGGGCTGTAGCAACACCGTAGAAGTTGTAATGCCTCAAATAAGTACCTGCACTGTTTAGTGGAAGTGGCAGAAACTAAAGGGAATATATACTACAATCTTCTCAAATCAATATTCTCCCCATTCTACTACAGAAGCCTTACTAGCCGCACGATATATATTTCCAAAAAGCGAATGCAAATCGACACCATCACGTCATCAAAAGGCCATATTTCGCCGTCTTACCAGTGACTCATCCTGTAAAAGTCTAGATAAATGTACTGATAGGTACACTAGCGGTATTTATCTACAGTCACACACTCAAACGATGTATATACACCATACCCCATGAGTCATCAACAAACACATACAACCACCTGGATCACGAGCCACGACCCAGAGAAGCCCTAACAAGTCATCACTGGCAACCATGTCCCAAAACAACCAAGACCAGGATCGAGCCACCATTCGAACATCATTGTCCTCGAAAACATGGTTCGGGTTCGACCTCGATGACACACTGCACGAGTTCCGCAAGGCATCTGCCCAAGCATCGTCTGCGGTCTTCACAGCGATCTATGAAGAAAGCCCGAATGTCAATATCGACGAGCTCAAGTCATCCTACCGGGACATCCTCGTCTCAACGACAGCGGGTGCATTCGCGGACGGGAGGACATCAGCCGACTATCGCAGAGAACGGTTCTCGCTTCTTCTTCAGGCACATGGGCTGGAGGCGCAGCCGGAGAGGCTGGTCCGTCTCCTGGAAGTCTATAAGAGTACTCTACGGGCAGCTCTGACGTTGAAACCGGGGGCACTGCAATTACTCCAGCGGATTAAGAGTCTCGGGAAGAAGGTCATTGTGGTGACGGAGGGGCCACACGATGCGCAGCAGTGGACTGTGGAGGAACTGGGGCTGGTACGGTACGTTGATGTGCTGGTCACGACTAATGAGGTTGGGCTGTCGAAGGTTGATGGGCTGTTTCCTGCTGTCTTGGAAAGGTATGGGGTCGTTGCAGAGGATATGGTGTATGTTGGGGACAATGAGAACCGGGATGTTGTCCCGGCCCGCGCTGCGGGTGTTTTGGCTTTGCTGTATGATGAGAAGGGTGGGTGTCGGTTGGATGATTGTGCTGCGCTTCGGGTTGACTCTCTAGGAAAGCTGGAGGATCTGTTGGGCTAATTGGTTTGCAAAAGGAGAGGGCTGAAAACGGTATGTTTGTGTGTTGGTAGGCCGGTAGAGTCCCAGGGTACAAGTCTAGTCACCCGGATTGGGCCATACTCTTTAGTCTATGGGTGTGGAGTCTATAGAGGTGTCATGGCCTGTCATTCAAGCCGCGATATAGGTGACTGAGCTATCATATCGACAGACCGTGCATATCCAGATTGACGCCATTGCCTAAGTGCTCAATACTCAAGAATTGTGGATCCCTGAAGGGAGTGGTGAGGATGATCTCTTCCAAATGCAATAGGAACTCAAGGTATGTTCTATGTGGAATTCAGGCTAGTCGTAGGTTGTGTGGACTCTGTGGAGCGACAAGGGTTTAAGCACTTTAAGCCAAGAAGGGGAGACATTTCACCAATAAATATCCCTTGCTTGCTCCCACGTAGAATAGTATACACGACTTCTGTACACCTGCACAGAGATAAAAAGAAAACAATTATTTCAAACCTGCAGTTTGATCAATACCCAGCCCCTTGCATGGTTATCTAGGATTCTTCTCCGGAAACGGAGTAGGACCGGGGAGCTCACATACCACTTCAGTTGCGGCCCACTTCGAAGGTCGCGGCAGCCTCTCTGACCGTATGGCTACTAGATCCTATGGGGACACACCTTCATGTCCAGGTGGACGTAAATAGCTAGCGTTTGAGATACCGCACATTTGAGCGCTTCCAAATCAGGGCGACGGCCAGCAACTGAGCCACGGCGAATCCTCCCGCAAGTCTCACCTGTGCACTATAGGCGGCCGAGTAAGCCTCCCGGACCTGAAGTTGAATAGAGGGGGGAAACATTTCAATAGTATCGCTGGAGGCGAGCAGGCGGTCGAGTTGGTCAGGATTCAGGGTCCCCGACAGTCGATTCTTGAGATAGTCATGTAGAATGGTAGCTGCTGCCGCAACGCCCAGAACACCACCCAGCATTCGAAGCTGGAGCCCGGTGCTCAAGGCGATTGATTGATCTTTACCATCGACCACAAGCGGCGCCATCATGTAGAATGCCGCTACAGTGGTACCTGTCCCTAGTCCAGCCAGGACAAGATATCCATACTGTGCAGCTGAGGTCTTCGTGGCGAAAGTGGTTTCAGAGAATAAGAAGAGACCAATCACCTGGAGGACTATACCGCCGAGTGCAATGTAGCAGAATGGTATCCGAAGGCGCCCGGCTAGTACAGAGCAGGACATTATCCCGACTGGGGTGGTTAACGCGTAGGATAGAAACCTGACTCCGGCGCCGATCGGGGAACAACCATCGACGATCTGAAACCGCTGAGGAATCATAATGATACTGACAGTTAGTGGGAGGCCAGTTGTCAAGAATCCCCTGTCATCTTGATAAGTACACGCCCGAGGAAGAGCCACTATTATGGACAAAGGATCGCTTACAGGGCAGCGCCCATGAAGATCCGGTTACTCGCCAGTCTCCAGGGGAACATTGCGTGAATATCGAGGCCCTTCTTACCGATGAACCACTCCCACAAAATGAATATGATCCAGAAGATTCCGGAGATAACTAGGAAACTGATCACAAGACCAGACGACCATGGGTACTCAAAGTTACCTTCTTGCAAGGCTGCGATAGCAAATGAGGATGCAGCCAACAGGGAAAAAGCGCCAAAGATGTCTACCCGTCGGAAGAAAGTCTTTATCTTCAGCCCAACTTTCTTGTATGTAAGTGAAGCAGCTTCAGCAGACGGAGCATTGGGGAAGTTAGCTGGAAGCACGACAAGTAAGAGTATCCAGGCAAAGGCCCCGGCTGGAACACTGTAGCTGTTATCAGAACCAGTGAATGATGGTAGAAATGAGGCGACCCTACTTGCACAAGAAAGCCCAGCGCCAATCGCCCTTGTCGGCAACAGCGCCTCCAATCAAAGGGCCAAGGACAAGTCCAAGGGACAAGATACCACCAGCGACAGAGCTTATGGTGTCATACTGTCGGTAGGGGACAATACGGACGAAGGAATATAGTGTGAGAGAGTATACACCGGCACCGCCTACCCCTTGAAATGCCCGGCAGATGATTCTTGCATGGATACGATCAGTTTATCGTCATCTCGGGTCACAGTGGAAAGGAAGAATGACGAACGCACAGTTGACTGAGACTTTGTGCACCTCCGCAGCCACCGGAGAACGCCGTGAACATGACGAGAGCAGCGAGTAGACTTGTTTTCAGTCGCCAGATATCACCAGCTTTCGACCAGACCATAAGAAATCCTAGAGTGAAGAAGCTTAGTCAAGGAACATTCTCTGAACGGACCGCGTCGAGTACCGCTATAGGTAAGCAAGTAGGATGTGATGACCCAGCTGCTTCGACCAAAATCGTCGAAATCATTGGTGATGGTAACCAAGGATGTGCTCACAATCGTGGCTTCTATGCCAGTAAGAAAGAGAGCTAGGCCAAGCCTGCAATGAATCAACACATAAGGATATTAGCAAATATACAGCTCGTTCGCACAGATTGTTCCATACGCAAAGGCCCCGAGGTATAGGGGGAACCCGTGTAAAGCACCTTCCCATTCTATAGTGTCTTCACTGATAGTCCCACTGACACCATCGAGAATCTGTTTTTCTTCAGACATGGCTGCCTGGGTAGGTAGTACGTGTAAGACGCTGTTGGATGCTGGTTCTTATTCAGGCTCCGCTACCTGAGTATGGGCTAGGGCACCTAAACATGAGGCCGAGAGGCTGACACGCAGGGTCTTCGGAGCATGCAGAATGTAATAAAAGGAGCTGCTAGGTTGGCCGGCCGCCTTACAGGGTAGTGAGACAGTACTTTGGTTCTGTAGCTACGCGTTCATACCGTCTCATTGGTTTATAACCTGCTACGTAGGTGGTTACACAGTCACTTTCCTGCAAGGGGACCTCCACGATTCCGCGTTTATTTGCCCTCAACTTGGGAGACGGCCCGATTGATCACCTTGGCTATGGATACTGTGTTCTCAACTGAATCAGGAATTTCGTGGCCGTTTGCATGCACGAAGACGGATCGTTTTTCCGGATCACAAAATTCCACAGCTCTCCTTGCGTCCGCAGCTTGTGGGTCCGCCGATCCCCAGATATGGGCAGTGGGTATGTCAAGCACTCTCCCAATTTGGGCGGAATTCAGATATGCAATTTGGTCACTAGCCAATGCATCGAGATCGTATGGCTGGCTGGCGTTCGAGAAAAATACAGCCACTTTGAATGGCGAAACATGGGATCTCACTCCCTGCTTCGTCCGATCCCAGTCCATCAACAATGACAGTGCCATAGTAGCTCCCAAGCTGAACCCAATGACTCCGTCAAACGGGCCCTCCTCCTTGATGTACCTCTCAAGGTCGCAAGCAGCCTGTCGGCATGATTGCGGCTGTTGAGGGTCACAAAAAGCGAACGTTGCTTCGTTTGTTTCGGTGACATGTTGAATGGCTGTTCTATTGTCAGAAAGGACTATATGAGGTAGAAGGTCACCTTACATGACTCCCAGGGCACTACTCCTTCGACAAAATCATAGGTATGTTGGTTGCCAAGCTCATATCGAATAGCAGCTGGGCACGCAGTTAGCCTATCAGTTTTGGCATGCAGCTAATGATATTTATTTATTTACCTGTTTGCTGTTCAAAGGTCTGAGACAGTCCATATTAGTGAGTCTTCCCTAAGCCCAAATGAGTTCAAAGTAATAGTGCTTGCCTGGGAATTGCTTCCAATGCCATGTAGACTAGAGAGGGTTAGCCGGTCCAACTGTGAGTTAGCAGGTCGACGAAATGTACCAGAGAAACCTCATTTGGACGGATTTCAGTCGGACAAGGTCGAAATATCGTTCTAAAGAGCATAAAAGGTAGAGAATGTAGACTTGAGTACTCTGTCGAACGGGGGTTCCAAGGGATTTCATCTCGGGGCTGGAGGCATTTAAATAAACCAATACTTTTGTGATAACCATATACGAGCACCTCCATGCGTGAAAGTTACATAGTATTCTGTAACATACGTCGGAATGTACATGGAATTTTAACACCGAATCAAGTGCATATTGGGTTTTATGACGTTCTACCAGAAATCGTGCAGCCCTAGCGCGTGGCGGGGCTTCATTATGAGAAAGGGACAAGATGGATATTCCGTAGAGCTTCCATATCATTTGCAAGGTTTCCTCGTCGGAGTTGCCAGTGGGAAGCCCTAAATGGAAGGTCCTGGATCGGCCAATGATTCAATGCCATGTAGGCGTTGCGACGACGAAAGAGCGGCGCGATATTCTCTGCCTGGCAACCTCCAGTGGAGCTGCATGGACGCCTGCCTCCTTCTCAAAACCGTATGATACGTACAGATCATCAGAGTGACAAGGGCCATGCAGCTTGCATAAAGAAGCTGCATAATACTTGTCGCGCTATCTTGTGACTGAAGTCAATAATCTCCAGCATCAGATTGGGTACATTTAAGCTTTCCACGATGCAGGAGCTCTAGTAGCCCAATGACTGGGCTGAGATTCTCTCGCTGTATTGATGTGACTTATCGAAATGTCCTAGCAAGTGACGTGGCGATGCATTCTTGGGTCCATTGATTTAAATGCCAAGATTTGCAACTATGGTGGAAGTACTAAGGTAACTGGATTGTAATTCCCTCGAAAGCACAGGTCTATAAGGTTATATTATCCACAGAGTATCGACATCGGCATAGGAAGCTCGATTTTCACCCGAGATCTGCTTATACCGAGGCTCATTGCTTGCTTATCGACTTGTCTTGTATGTCAATCATGTCGACATGTTCAGAGCAGGGCTTGCCGCCACTGGCAATTGTGGGCTTATCACTCAAGTTCCCCGGAGACGCTGTGACGCCAGATGACTTTTGGAAGATGCTTCTGGAGGGGAGAGCCACCGCGAGCGAGTTCCCCCCAGATCGGCTGAATATCAATGCTCACCATCATCCGGACCGTGAACGTCTGGACCGTCTCTCCCTACGGGGAGGAAATTTTATGAAAGGAGACCTGGGTGCTTTCGACGCTGGATTCTTCACAATAAACGCCACCGAGGCAGAAGCAATGGATCCGCAACAGCGGCTGATTCTGGAGGCATCGTACCGCGCGCTTGACAATGCTGGAATTACGATGGCGGAAGCGTCAGGTTCTAAGACCTGTGTTTTTACAGGAAGCTTTTGCAATGATTACCACACGTTGCAAACAAAGGACCCTATGAGATTACCGAAATGGCATGCTACTGGGACATCTATGAATATGTTGTCGAATCGTGTCAGCTGGTTTTTCAACTTGCAAGGCCCAAGCGCTACTGTGGATACTGCGTGCTCCAGTAGTTTGATGGCGATTGACTTAGTCTGTCAATCTATCTGGAGCGGTAATTCCTCGATGGTAAGAATGGTTGAATGATCCTGGCATGATAAAGTGTCCGCTAACCTGTGGAAAGGGATTGGCCATTGGCAGTAATACCATATTGGCATTGGAAACGAGTCTCTGCCTTGATAACTTAGGTTTGCTCTCGAAGGACAGTCGTTCATATAGCTTTGATCAACGAGGGAACGGCTATGCACGAGGCGAAGGTGTTGGCGTCTTAGTGATCCGACCGCTGGGGGAGGCCATCCGAAATGGAGACACTATAAGAGCTGTTATCCGATCCTCCGCCTCAAACCAGGATGGACGTACGCCTGGGATTATGCAGCCTAGTGGGACTATGCAAGAGAAACTGATCCGCGATACCTATGAGAGAGGAGGGCTCAGCCTAGCAACAACGCGATACTTTGAAGCCCACGGGACCGGTAGGTGGCACTAGTTTGACCAACCACTGTGGGTATATAGGAGGAGGCTGACTTGACATTAATTCTAGGAACGGCGGTAGGGGATCCTATTGAAGCCCGCGCAATTGGAGGAATCTTCCGTCAGTATCGCTCAGCTGAAGACCCGCTTTACATGTATGAACTGCGCTTAGCACTCAATCTTGCAACCAGATTCTAAGCCAACTCACAGTGGATCCGTAAAGTCCTCTGTTGGACATCTGGAGGGTGCCAGCGGCGTGGCCGGAGTGATCAAGGTCGTTCTTGCCTTGGAAAAGGGAATTATCCCACCTAATGCAGGCCTCGAAACGCTGAACCATCGAATTGATGATGAATTCCTACATATAAAGGTTTGTTTCCGGCGCATTTCATGGCTGGCTGCTCCTGGACTAACAACCGTAGGTCCCCCAAGAACCGGTGGTCTGGCCGGTCGATGGCTTGCGAAGGGCGTCAGTAAGCTCCTTTGGCTTTGGTGGTTCAAATACCCATATTGTGCTAGATGATGCCTTGAACTACCTCCATATGAATGGCCTACAGGGCAACCACAATACCGCCGCTCATTCGAGCACCATGTGCGTAGAGTCTGATCAGACAAATGGAATTCCAGACGAGACACTTGATGAAGCAAAGTTGCTTGTCTGGTCAGCTGCCGATGAGAATGGAATTTCCCGCATCCAGGACAAATGGAGATCTTTCTTCTCATCGCTTCAGGTTACAGACCAGGAAAAGAAAGCCTACTTAAGTAACTTGGCATACACGTTGGCCCATAGGAGAAGTCACCATCTATGGCGGACCTTTGCGACTGTGAAATGTTCGGATGACTGGTCAGCCATCGTGGATAAATTTGCTCGCCCGTATCGGTCAAGTTCAACGCCCAACCTGGCATTTGTATTCACTGGGGTAAGCTAGTTTACAACACTCCCATGCACAATAACTGACACCCGGGGCAGCAAGGAGCGCAGTGGTACGCTATGGGTCGCGAACTGATAGCCGGATATTCCGTTTTCCGTGATAGTGTCCAAGCTGCCAGTAGATATCTACAAACCTTGGGTTGCCAATGGGATCTTTTAGGTACGTATTGCACCACAAGGCGTTCCCAATAATGAGATTTGGTGATTAAACTGATTCAATTCCTAGAGGAGCTTCAAAAGCCAGAGGAATTGTCGAACGTGAACAAGACAGAATATAGCCAGCCGCTTTGCACTGCGCTTCAAGTTGGCTTGGTTGACCTTCTCGCGCACTTCAAGATATCTCCCAAGGTTGTAATCGGCCACTCGGCTGGGGAGGTTGCAGCTGCGTATGTCTTTCGCTTGCTTGTTGATGGCTCATCCCCATTTGCTAACTGTTTGCAGATACTGTACTTCTGCTATAGACAGGCAATCCGCTTGGAAGATCGCTTTTTACCGTGGCAAATGGAGCAGTCGGCTGGAAAAGTCCAGCTATGTCAAAGGGGCAATGCTAGCGGTGGCCCTATCCCCAAAAGATGTTGAGCCATACTTAAACAAAGTAGCGGGTGAGTGCGAGATCTTGAGGTTAACAGTGGCTTGTATCAACAGCCCTAAAAGCGTGACGATCTCCGGCGAAGAGGTGCAAATCGATATGCTAAAGTCAGCACTCAGTGTTGAGAACATCTTCTGTCGAAAGTTGAAGGTCAAGGTCGCCTATCACTCATTCCAAATGCATGAAATCGCTGCACAATATCAGAACGCGATGGGACAGTTGGAGAAGGGTACCGAGCCCAAGACTCCCATTGAAATGGTGTCCTCTGTCACGGGTGCATGGATCAAACCAGACGACTTAACGAAGCCTAGCTATTGGGTACAAAATATGGTCTCTCCAGTGAAGTTCTCCGATGCTTTGTTCACTCTCTGCTCAAACACAGAGACACCTAAACGGAAGCTTGATCTAAGCCATCGGCGGGCGTTGCCAATCCATCACTTGATTGAGCTGGGTCCCCATTCCGCACTGCAAGCACCTATCAAAGAGAACTTGAACAGTGCAAGTCGGCAGTCAGTAGGGTATCATTCCCTTCTGGTGCGCGGTGTACCAGCTATCGACACTGTAATGGCCGTAGCTGGTTATTTACATGCAGCTGGCTACTCAATCGACCTTGGCGCTGTGAACAATCTCAATAGTCTCGAAGAAAAGGGCCTGCTCAAATCATTGCCAGATCTCCCAGAGTATCCATTTAACCATAACAAGATTTACTGGCATGAGAGCCATATAAGCAGAAATCACAGACTAGCCAAGATTGGCAGAAATGACCTCCTTGGCTCGCCGGATCCCAACTGGAACCCTCTTGAGCCGCGATGGAGAAACATTATCAAGTTGTCCGAGATGCCCTGGGTTCGAGACCATCAAGTGAGTTTCCCTTGGTGTTCGATACTCCTAAGCAATCTGTGCAAGGACGCAACAATTACAATGAATATGCTGACAAGGCTTTGGTAGATCAATGGTACGATACTATACCCGGCAGCGGGAATGGTCATCATGGCCGTTGAGGCAGCAAAACAGTTGGCCATCGCTGGTCGACAGATCTCAAGTTTCAATATCAAAGACGTGATTCTTCATGCCGCAATCCCAATTCAGGAACAGAACGATGTGGAAACGGCCTTTCATATGCGTCCGGTTAAGGAGCTTACGTCTGCAGCATCCCATTGGTATGAGTTTGCGCTCTACATGAATACAGATTCATCCTGGGTGTCAAACTGTACGGGCACTATTCAGGTTGCATATTATCCGGAAAAGCCAGACCCCGTAGACTGTGGCCATATCGAGCGGGATCTAGTCAGGCAACAGATTAGCGAGTATCGAAAGGCTAGCAAAGAATGTACCAGCCCCGCCGAAGTACAAGCCCTATATTCTCACCTGAAAGCCTGTGGTTATGAGTATGGTGAAGCTTTCCAACGAATTGCTGCTTTGAGTGTCAACCCAACCGACTGCACATGTGTTACTGGTGAGGTGAGCAACCGGCCATCAACCTCATATGAGACAATCCACCCTGCAGTGTTAGATGCACTAATCCAAACGTCACTTTGGCCGATGACGAGGTGTGGTGCCGAGGTCATACCGACGGCCGTGCCAACACGCATTGAGAACATAACAGTATCCGTCGATGGCCTCAACACTACGAACGATAAATTCAAAGTTCATACAAGGGTAGAAGCACCCGGCCACTCGGACATATCCGCGGACATCATCGCTTTTGACGAGCAACTAGGAAAAGCGATCGTCGCAGTGGACGGGCTCAGATGCACTGCGGTTAGTGAGCTTGCTATAGCAGAAACACACAGCTCTATAGATGACAAGCTCTGCCATCAGGTTGAGTGGAAGCCAGATATCAGGCTGTTGCGAAACGACGACATTGGCCAGATTTGTCGACAAACCAGCGTGGACTCTTCAGCACTTGAAGATTTCTACATGGAAGTGGACTTTCTCTTGCTTGCCCGTCTTTTGGAAGCTCTCGATGTTCTGGCTGAAAGGAAGTTATCACCCAGCAAGCCACACTTTAAGAAGTACCTCGAATGGGCAGCTACCCAGAAGAGACTGTTCACTGATGGTCAACTCTTGTTCTCCATGGAACCATGGAAAAGCCGTCTCCACGATATAGAGTATATTCAGTCCCTAGACACGCGGCTTTATGACAGTAACCCGCAAGGGAATTTTCTGGTGAGCTTCTCTAGAAACTTTACAAAGCTTCTGTGTGAGGAGGTAGACCCTCTGGAATTTATCTTTACAGGTGGTCTCATTGACGATTATTACTTTGATGCGGTATGTCCGGCCCTTTGCATTTACCGAATTCGAGATTAACATACGAGATCCCAGATCGACCGTTCAAACAGCTGTAGTAGAATCACGGCATATCTCGAGCTATTAGTGCACGCGAATCCACAGATGAGAATACTTGAGATTGGTGCTGGAACGGGGTCTGCTACGAGAATCTTTTTACGCACGTTGGGACGAGGGCAGGATAATTCGCAACCATCTAGATATGCGCACTGGGAGTACACTGATATTTCGCGCTCGTTCTTCAGCGAGGCAGCGGGCCAATTTGCTGCGGAAGGGGACCGAATGAGCTTCAACACTCTTGATATCGAACATGATCCTGAGCAGCAGGGCTTCGAGTGCGGCACGTATGACATGGTTGCTGCTTCCTTGGTATGTCCCTTATGACGCTTTGAAGTTGTTCTCTCTTAGTACACCCACTAACATACGGATTATAGGTGATCCATGCCACTTCAGACTTAACCAAGACTTTGACCCATGTTCGAAAGCTTTTAAAACCGTAAGGGGACATGAAGCAGTCCCTATTTTAAAACATACAGTTTACTAATAGCCTATAACAGTGGAGGAAAACTGATCATGAACGAAATGATCAACCCCGCGCGTTCTGCGTACGTATTTGGGCTTCTCGAGGGCTGGTGGTTGGGTAAGTATCATACATTGTCCGGTAGCCAGGAATGTTGATAGAGATGCTGACATGCAAAGGCTGCGAATCTTATCGTTCGCTGGGCCCTTGTATAGATGAACGACGCTGGCATGAGCTTCTATTGCAGACCGGATTCTCAGGTTGTGACCTTGTCTTTCCTGACGTCGAGAAAGCTCCTTGCCCAGAAAATGCCTTTATCATTGCCACAGCCACTCAAAGCACTCGAGAGGCGGCCAGAGGTCCTCGGATTCAAATTGTCCATGACCCGACTGACAGCGTTCAGGCTAAACTTGCACGGCTACTTGAAGAGGGATGTCGAGAACTGACAGGTTCTTCAGTAGAATGTGTCTCGTTTGAGGAAACGGGGTCCTCCAACGATCTATTAAGAGTCTTCTTGCTTGAATATAGCAAGCCAGTATTGTATGGAATGAAGGAAGAAGTGTACACAAGACTCCAGACACTTCTCATCTCTACCGAAACCACCCTTTGGGTTACTGAAGGAGGAGGAAAGGGCTCCACAAGGCCAGATCTGCACCTCATCGAAGGTCTATTCAGAGTATTGGCTGAAGAGGATGGAGGCCGAAACCGTTACCTTCTTTCTCTTGAACGACAACAATCAGAAGGACACCCTCACCACCGACTAATGCTAGATCTCATATCGCACATTCTTTCCCCAGTCTCTTCAGTTGTTGACTCTGAATATACTGAGCATCAAGGCGTACTGCAAATTGGGCGCGTGGTGAACCATCTGCCTCTGAACAACGCTGTCTCAATTCAGACAAATCCACAACAGGTCATCATGAGACCATTGGGCTGTGGGACTGAATTGCGTCTTGATGCTTCGTCCTCCAGCATGACGAACGGTTTTCGGTTCATCGAGGCCGAATGGGGCGATCGGGCTCTTGTTGAAAACGAAGTGGAGCTCGAGGTCAGCTACGTGGGCGTCAACTTCCGCGATGTTCTTGTTGCCTTGGGTCAGCTTAATGTCGGGAGCATAGGCCTTGAATCTAGCGGCACTGTTACACGTGTTGGAACAGCGTGTCGTAAGTTCAAACCCGGAGATAAAGTCGTTGGTTTTCTGCCCAACTGCTACTCAACACATCTCCGGTTTCTTGAGACGGACCCTGTTGTTCATGTCCCCCAGGGGATCTCCCTGACTACTGCGGCTTCTATCCCAGCAAATTTCATTACTGCGTATATGGGACTGAAGGAGCTCGCGCGAATTCAGCCTGGTGAATCTGTCCTAATCCATTCTGGAGCTGGAGGTACAGGCCAAGCAGCGATACAGATCGCGAAACACTTCGGAGCTCAGGTCTATACTACAGTAGGCTCTGAAAGCAAAAAGGCATTTCTAATAGAGACATATGGAATTCCCGAGTCCCATATCTACTCGAGCAGATCCACACTTTTCTCAAAGGCGATTCTCCAACAAACCGCAGGGAAGGGGGTGGATATAATCTTGAACTCACTCTCAGGTGAAAGCCTTATCAAGTCATGGGAGTGCATTGCCCCGTACGGCAGATTCATTGAAATTGGCAAGAAGGACATTCTCTCGAACAGCAAGCTTCCAATGTTCCAATTTGCAAAGAATACAGCATTCATCTCTCTCGACCTAGGGTCTTTGGCAAAGGACCGCCCAACTGCTTGCGTGTCTGCGCTAACAGAGATCTTGGCTTTGCTCGTGGAGGGAAAGTTACAACCCCCAAGTCCAATCGCCACATACGGCGTCGGTGAGATGGAGAAAGCTTTTCGACTAATGCAGGGTGGGAAGCATCACGGTAAGTTAGTTATTGAGATGCGTCGGGATGATCCAGTCATGGTAAGCATGAAGTTATCCACTTCCGCCATCGTTTCATTAAGGTCATGTCTGTTAACCTGTAAAACAGACCATGCTGAACCCCAAACCCAACTCTTTCTTTGACCCCAACGCCACATACGTTATTTCCGGTGGATTAGGTGGCCTTGGTCAGAATGCTGTTAACTGGCTTGTTTCTCGTGGGGCGCGAAATCTGCTCCTACTGTCGCGATCTGGTGGAGACAACCCCGAGGGCCGTGAACTATTTGATCAATTACACAGCCAAGGCGTGAAAGCCCTGGCTCCGGCATGCGATGTGAGCGATGCACAGTCGCTCCGCAAAGCGCTTGACGCCTGTCAATCACACATGCCCCCCATCAAAGGCTGTATTCAGGGTGCAATGGTGCTGCATGTACGTATAGCCTGCGCTTCGAGAAACTCTTCTGTGTACTAACCTTACCATAGGATGTTTTATACGAAGACATGCCATACGCCGCCTGGCAAACCGCAGTCAATCCCAAAGTGCAAGGATCATGGAATCTCCACGAGCTCCTGCCCAAGGGGATGGACTTCTTCATCTTGCTGTCGTCCATCAACGGCCTGATCGGCTCCAGAGGACAGGCCAACTATGGCGCCGGCAACACCTTCCAAGACGCACTTGCCCACTACCGGGTCAGTATCGGCGAGCGCGCTACGTCTCTTGATCTGGGTCTCTTCACCTTCGCCGGGGCGGTAGCCAAGGATCCCAAACTGCGGGAGATGATGCCAAAAAACTCAGTCTTAGAGCCGGTCACCGAGGGGCAGTTCCACGCTTTGCTCGACTCATATTGCAACCCTGCTGTAACCCGGGATCTCAGGCTGAGTTGCCAGACAGCGATCGGTATCCAACCAGTGGTGATGGAGAGGGGTGCCGTAAGGGCGTACTGGCTCGAGAAACCGCTGTTTGGGTTCCTACAGCTTGACCAAGCATCGCAGGGCGACCAGCAGGGCCAGGCGCGCGGTGTGGACATCGCTACCGCGTTGCGGAGTGCCGCATCATTGGCGGAGGCAACCACATTGACTGCAGAGGCCCTGACCCTGAAGCTTTGTAAGGTCCTCTCGCTTTCCGAAGGTGATATCGATGCAAACAAAGCTTTGCATGAATATGGCGTGGATTCGCTCGTTGCAGTAGAACTTCGAAGCTGGTTCTCGAAAGAGATGCATGCCGATGTTGCCGTGTTTGATATCATGGGGCGCGCCACTGTTAATTCTCTCGCGCAACTGGCAGCTGGCCGAAGTAAGCTGGAAAAGGGATGGGCTGCGTGAGGTGAGAAGTCTTTAGAAATTTATCAGGTAGTTTTCAATGTTAGTCGAGTCTGTGTAGTCTCTTTCTCAGCAGATTCTGTGCGAACTAAATCCATTTTTGTCATTCTTCATTGGATCGTCGGGCGAGATAGTGGGTTTTAACTACTTAAATTTGATATATAGTACGATCAATTTTAATCAGAAATATAACCTAGTGTCCTAACGCAGCCTCAAAGGGGCGTGCTATACTCTCATCCTCATTCCGAGCATGATATACAGATCTCTAGCAACCTAATGATAATCTCTAGAAAAGCTCATCAACAATAAGCAGAGAGTAATGCACAGCATTTTCTCAATTCTGTAAAGTGTACATACATTCATTCATACATACATACAGCAAAACAACCCACCAGCATCCCCTAATGCACAGTGATGTCATCCCTAAGATCGACATGAACAAGTGAGGCTTGGGCTCCAGTTCTCGCCCCTCCGACCCTTAGTCACCGTGGAGAAACAGGAAGAGACACTCTAGGCAAACCTGACGTGGCGGCTACTTGTACCAATCAGTTGGAGTGGTCGCGTGCTGTCTATGTCGTTGCCTCTTATTTGGTGCATACTATGTGACTATGACTACTGTCTACTGTTCACTGCCCACTTGGAGGGACTCGCTGGCTGTGTTTTCTAGGCAACCACGGTCCGGACGAAAAACAAAAAACAAGGATTAGTAGGTATCGTGGTATACTAAGGATATTGTGAGCATTCTCGTGGTAGAGATGTTGGGAGTCAATGTCGGCCTGATGGGATTCAGTTAGGGCTTCCTCGCCCGACATGAGGGGCAGTTGATCGTTCCACCTTCACATCCTACTCAGTAGCATAATGGTTTGAATTGTTTTTTATTTCATATTTTCACAGCCCTAGTTATCTGGTATATATGTTATATTATGTAAACAAACAGGGAAACACAAGCAGACATCCGCCCAAAACAAAAACCCAGTAAGAATAATCATTAAATAATAAATCATAGCCACCGAAGTTCGAACACATACCAGGAGTCCAGGATCCCAACTACATCATCACACATCCACCTCGGCGGTTTTTCTCTCGCGCCATTTGCGTTTCCAGCTCCAATAACCGTGCTTCATACTCGTCTCTGGCTCGCAGCACCCGCAGATCGGCGTCTCGCTGGTGCAGGGCTTCCTTGTGCGCCATTTCCTTTTCGTACATTTCCTCTCGCTCGGCGTCGCGCTGTCTGCGTAGCTGATCGATGGCTTCTCGGTGCGCCATCTCCTGCTGGTGCATTGCGTCTCGCTCCCTCTGCAGCTCGTCGATGTCCATGCGTAGTATGCTTTGCTGTTGCTTACTGCTCTTCAACTCCTCCTCAAGCTCGGCCCGCACGGCCTCGATCTCCTTCTTATGATTCAGATCCTGTCTGCGCTCGGCCTCGCGCATCTCCTTACGTAGCTCATTGAGCTGCCTCTCATACCTAGCTCGCAACCGCTCCACCTCCGCCTGCACCTCCTTCCCAGCGGCCGTCTCGCCCAGTGACTTCCCACTGGCCATCTCCTCCTGAATCCGCAGCGTCACATTCTGCGGCCGGCTCAGGATATACCGAATGATCTCCGTGGCAGACGCAATCCCATCATCCTGCCGAAAGACCCGGCTCCCGTGCCCGATCATCTCGCCCCAGAACTTGCGCTCCGATTGCAGCTGGCTCTCGCGCCGGACCTCCTTCTCGGACGGCGGGCTGCTCCACATCGTCGTGGCCAGCACGACCCCACTGAGACATTTCTCGCCGCAGAGCTTCTTGAACATCATCAGGTTGCGGATGGAGGCGCCGCCCATGCGCACGTCCTTGATGCGGTGCAGGTAGATGATCCCGGCCAGCTTGATATTCTCGTTGTAGGAGAAGCGCAGCCAGTCGGCGATCTCAACCAGCACGTCTGTGTCGGACCGCGTGGTGTCGTCAAACCCTGGCGTGTCGATCAGGAAGATCCGTTGGTTGTCTATTTGGGCTTGGTGGATGCCGACTTCGGTTGTGCCTGTGGGTTTGGTAAGTGGACTGTTTTTTCTTCCTTCTTTTTCGTTTTTCTCTGTTTCAGAAAGTAGAGGGGAATGGGGTAAACCTACAGGAAAGCAGGCTATCGCCTACAAGGGCGTCTTCGTTAAAATGCGAGATGAAGGTGCTTTTCCCGACACCTGTTATCCCCATGACAGCAATAACGCGGTCGTCTGGTCTAAGCGGGCAAAAAAGTGAGTAAAAACGGTGAGTGGATCATGCATGGAATAGAATATACGTACGTGATATCCGGCAGCTGTGCATCGTGATGATGGTCCTTTTTAAACATGGGAGTGATGGGCTCGTCCAGCGAGACCTGGGACTCGTAGCCGGATTCTGACTCCGAGTGCATCTTGACGATATAATAACCTTGCACACAATAACAGTAATCTGACCAGAAGACAATAGTTTGAGCCCGTAGCCAGGGTCTGTGGGACTAGACAAGGGACTTGAAAGAAAGGGGTTTGGATGTGATTAAATCTCGAATTCCCCGGCAGAGTGAAAAGTAGCATTTAAGCCAGCGTGGAAAACTGGGGCTTCACTCTCTCTCTGCCTCCCTGAGGCCCCGTACCAGGGACACGCATTCCACAGCTTGACGTGTCAGGTAACATGTCTTTTTTTGCTGCCTTATAGTACCGTTTGGTTCGTGGCTGCAACACTTGCCTAATGAGAGGAGTACGTAGGAGAGGGAAGGGAAAGAAAACGAACAACAAAACACCCAATACCCACTTTTGCTTCACAAGGCGAGCCGTTGGCTTGTGGTGACACGCAGCGAGCAGGCGTTTTGCAGCTGCTTTACTGGGGCGTTGCCAACTCAGTCTTGGGTGTGAAAGACGGGGCCAGACAAGTAGACAAGTCACAGCCTGCGGATTGACTGGACTTACATGCCTGGCCAAGTGCTGTTGGGCCTTGACTTTTGCCTTGCGTGCCTCATTTTTATTTCATTCTATTTTTGTTTTGCTGATTGCTTGGTTTTGTTGTTTCTTTTTATCTGTTTGTATACATGGCTTGTTTCCCTGTTATCTTCCTTCTTTCTATATCTCTATCTTCGTCAGTAAATCTCCCTAACTTCAACATCAACCCTAACCACCTCCCTCGGCAAACTAAACAACCCTAACTGAACACATCTACCCTCTCAACCACCTCCTAACCAAAGGAACACCCAAAATGACCACAAAAGGCTACTTCGCCGGTATCCGCCGCAGCTCCACAGAGCCGATCTCGAAACCGGCCCGGCGAATATCAGTTGCATCGGGTGCAAATGCAATACCAGAAGTATCCTCACCACGCCGCAACAGCCACAACGTGCACTTCCGCGAGAGGGACACAAATACCCAACAGTAAGAGACAACCCTTCACTGAGTCCCATTCACATTCACTTGGTCTTGTACACTCGGACTCAAGAAATGCTAACCA
The DNA here is from genome assembly GCF_009193645.1 of Aspergillus pseudonomiae. Taxonomy (NCBI): domain Eukaryota; kingdom Fungi; phylum Ascomycota; class Eurotiomycetes; order Eurotiales; family Aspergillaceae; genus Aspergillus; species Aspergillus pseudonomiae. The sequence goes on along the minus strand of NW_022476036.1, from coordinate 68,737 downwards.
ATTACACCCAGAGATGACACGGTCGTGATCGCTGTCATGGGCGTCACGGGCTCCGGGAAGAGTTCCCTGATATCTCTTCTTGCGGATCAGCCGGTGGGTATTGGGCATAATTTGCAGTCTCGTGAGTTCTATTCTTCTTCTTCTTCTTCTTCTTCTTCTTCTTCTTTCTTAAAAAAAACGGGTTGAATGATGGATGAGATGTAAGATATCATACTAAGACGGGTTTACATAGATACAACCCACACAGACATGTTCAGCTTCTCGCACCCCGAAACCAAACGCACCGTTATCCTCCTCGACACCCCCGGCTTCGACGACACCGAGCGCTCCGACACGGAAATCCTGAAAGAGATCTCCTGCTTCCTGGCCATGATCCACGAGAAGCGGTGGCGGCTAGTGGGCATCGTGTACCTGCACCGCATCACGGACCCGCGGCTGGGGGGCTCTGCGATGAAGAACCTGCACATGTTCGAGAAGCTGTGCGGCAGCGGCAGCTTCCCGGGCGTGGTGCTGGTGACCAACATGTGGGGGGACCTGGAGCCAACAGAGGCCGGGAGGGCGCTCGGGGAGCGACGAGAGGCGGAGCTGAAGGGCCAGTTCTGGAAGACGATACTCGCGCAGGGGGGCAATGTGATGCAGCATGATGGGTCGAGGGAGAGCGCGGCGGCCATTGTGTCGTCGCTGGTGCGGCGGAATGAGGAGGTGGTGTTGCATATCGTGCATGAGTTGGTCGAGGAGCGGAAGACGCTGGATGAGACCGAGGCCGGGCAGTATGTTCAGGCTGAGCTCTTGAAGATCAAGAAGAAGTATGATCGTGAGATCGCCGATCTTCAGGAGAGTATGGAGGAGGCCATGGAGGCCAGGGACGAGGAGACCGCCCGCGCTATCAAGAGGGAGAGGGAGGCGGCCAAGGCGAAGGTGGCGCAGAAGGCGCGCGAGTCTAAGGGCCTCCGCATCTCGATGCAGCAGCTCGTGCAGGAGAAGATGGCCGAGTATGATGCTCGTGCCACGGAGCCGGATAACCAGGAGGCCGTCCGGGGTCGTATCGCGGAGCTCTTTGAAGAGTTCAAGTCCGAGATGCGCGAGGAGATGCGGGAAGAGCTGGAGGCCGAGATGCGGGACGTCAAGGAAAGACTGGCGAGGATCGAAACCGGGCCGACTGAGAAGGCTGAGCAGCGCGTTGAACAGCGAGAGGAGGAACAGCCGAAGGAAGATAACAAGTCGGGCGGGCTCATGGGATGGTTCTCCAGACCTCTCAGCGGGTTCAGCCGAGCCTGAACGAGTGGCAACGCATCATGGTTTATGCTGGAGGGATACTGCACTTTCTTTCTGTCAAGGTATAATAATCTAGGCGTTTGTATTTACACGGCTATACACTGAACGGACAATAATGCACTTCACAAATGCACTTTGAATATGCACGGATAAGCACATGCTTCCATCTTCGGGCCGCATAGATCAGCATTAGCCTTGCATCAACTGCCGTACACGCCCACAAGGAAGAAATAAGGGCATGGGGGGGGGGGGGTCACGGGCCAATCACGTGGGGCATATTGGGATGCAGCAGGAGGGTCATATGAAAGAGTACCTAGGTACGAACTCGCCTCGCAACCCCTCGAGATCCTCGAGCTGATGTGGGGCTCGCAAGCTCTGCTCGAAGAGGAATCGTCCAGACCTCCAGACTACACTAGCGCATGCGGGGAAGGCACTTGACTGGTGGGGAAAATCCTGGCTCATTTCTGAAGATCAACAGGTGTGATGGTATAGCTGACCTACCTGGAGGATCCTCGACCGTTATAAGAATAACCGGGCGTCCCGGGCTAACGCGCATGGCTTCCAGAGTTGTGTTTTCGAACCAGATTCGACACTACCCTCGCCATGATTGAAGACTTGCTCCACCAGATGATGCCCGGGAAGGCAGCTCTTTGCCTCCTCGGCGTCTTCTTTCTTGCCTGCATAGTTCGAAAAGTACAGATATCAATGCAGATTCAACGGCTGGGGGGCAGGGCCCCTATGGTACAGTTTCGCCTCCCATACGGCAAGTATTTCCGAGATCCTGCAAGCACGACGTCATTAACATGACCATATAGCCATGGACTTTATCTACAAATCCCTTGCCGCGAACAGAGCCCACCGCGACCTGGAGTTCTTCAGCAACGCAATCAAGACAGCGAAGGGGCCATCGCAGATTAACAATCCCAAAACCGCCGAGGTTAGCGCAGGCGTCTCGGCTCGAATCATCTTCACCCGAGACCCCGAGAACATCAAGGCCATCCTCGCGGGCCAGTTCGCAGACTATGGCAAGGGTGAGCCCTTCCATAACGACTGGAAAGAGTTCCTGGGCGACAGCATCTTTGTCACAGACGGTGAGCTGTGGTCGCGCTCACGACATCTGATTCGACCGATGTTTGTGCGCGAGCGGATCGTGGACACCGAGGTCTTCGAAAAGCATGTGCAGCACCTTATCCCCTTCCTGTCAGGACAGGATTCACCGATCAGTAGCAAGGTCGTCGATGTTGGCCCGTTATTCTTCCGCTACACGCTGGACGCAGCTACCGACTATCTGCTGGGCCAAGGCACGGACAGTCTCCAGAACCCGACGACGCTGTTTAGCGAAGCATTCGGCTATGTGCAGCATCGCCAGGCCGATCTAACACGACTCGGGTACGTACAATCATCCACTGCAGTATCAGTGAGGCTTCCACAAGTCCATATCTCATCAACTAACCATGTCACATACAGTGTCTTCAAGTTCCTGCTCTCACTGAAGGAATTCCGCCGCAGCCTCAAGATCATGGACAACTTCATCCAACCCTACATCAGCCGAGTCCTATCCCTATCGACCGCCGAACTCGACCAGAAACTGTCCAAACAAGACACATTCCTGGACTCCCTCGCCCGCTTCACCCGAGACCCAAGAGTCCTCCGAGACCAACTGGTTGCAATCCTGCTCGCAGGCCGCGACACAACAGCCGGAACGCTCTCCTTCTGTCTCTTCGAACTCGCCCGGAACCCCGATGTCGTGGCAAAACTGCGACAGGAGATCGAGTCGCGACTCGGCGTCGGAGCCAAGGGCCAAAAGCCCAGCTACATCGATCTCAAGGAGATGAAGTACCTCAACGCGGTCCTTAATGAAACTATGCGTCTGTACCCGGTCGTTCCGTTCAATGTTCGTCTCGCGCTCCATGATACCACCCTGCCCCGTGGCGGTGGTCCGGATGGGCTCTCTCCGATCGGTGTTCGTGCTGATACCCGGGTGATATATTCTACGATGCTGATGCAGCGGAACCCGGAGAATTATGATGCTCCTGGCTCGGCTCAGTACGTGGACCCCGAGAAGTTTCATCCTGACCGCTGGTTGTCTGGCTGGCAGCCTAAGCCGTGGCGGTTTATCCCCTTCAATGGGGGCCCGAGGATCTGTCTGGGTCAGCAGTTTGCGACGATCGAGATGGGATATACGGTGGTTCGAATTCTCCAGGCGTTCCGGGAGATCAAGGCATACCCGGTTAGTGGGAAGGCGGTCGTGGAGGATCCTGTTCTTCGGTTTGAAGTCACCTTGAGTCCGGGATCAGAGTTGAATTGTCTCTTTGTGCCGGAGGAAGAAGCGGGTGTTACTCAATGAGCGAGTTTTGTTCGCCTTCTTGATCTTACGACTGATGAAAGGTGAAAGGATCTAATATCCCGTACAGTATAATGGGTGGTCATAGGTTATTTGGGTATATAAATTGTCAAAGAGCGTGTTGTATATAGCTTCTGTTTCATAACTTCATTATATGCTGTGTGAATGGACATCGTGAAGCCCCAAGAGTCTGCCTCCCTAATCATGAATGTACATTTTGGTACAGTAGAATGTGCTCATCTCAACGAACCAGCTGAATATCAGCGATGGCTAAGTTGATAAAAGGGTTACCTTGAGCTTGGTGAGCTTCTTCAGTCTCTGCAGAATCTCGACTCGCCGGAGTTCCAGATACAGATAGTCCTCGTCGGCATCGTCCAGATCACTGGAGATACTGACCAATGGCCTCTTCGCCGGAAGAATGCTGCTGTTGACCTTCGCTGGGACCATCTGGGTATTCTCGCTGTGCTGCACAGCAGCGGGAGCATCTTTCTTGGTCTCCGGGACGGCGGGTGGCACCTTGTTCCCAACCCATCCCCTGCTCATGTTGACTGCCTTTTCCCAGAGGGCAAATGACTCCGCACTTTGCTGGCGGCCAATCCGAGGCTCGAAGACCGTTCCCCCAGAACGGTTGATATCGCGCAATTCGGCAAAGTTCCGCCAAAGCCCAACTGCCAGGCCGGCGGCAATGGCCGCACCTAGCGCGGTCGTCTCTCGCATCTTCGGGCGATAGACCGGAATGGAGATCAGGTCTGCTTGGGTCTGAAACGTAAGTTAACAAGAAAGGCAATAGCCCAACAAAGGTATCAACAGTGGAGGTGATAGCTTAGGCGCAGTGATTACCGTACCTGCATTGCAAGATCAGAGTTACTCATTCCTCCGTCAACTGCCAGCTCCGACAGCGCATGGCCACTGTCCTTTTCCATCGCGTCCAGAATTGCCTTTGTTTGGAAGCAGGTTGCTTCAAGCGTGGCCCTGGCGATGTGGCCCTTCTTCGTGTACTGTGTAATTCCGACTAAATCCTATCAGGAGCTGGTCTGAAATAGATGAGGGGTTGGTCTCACAGATAGTTCCTTTCGCGTCGTCAATCCAATAAGGTGCAAAGAGCCCGCTGAACGCAGTAACAAAGACACATCCTCCGTTATCTTCCACCGTGAGGGCTAAATCGTTGATTTCTTTGGACTCCTTGAAGAACTCCAGGTTGTTCTGCAGGAACTTGACTCCGGAGCCACCAACAGCGATGCTCCCCTCGAGAGCGTACACTGGCTTTCCATCAAAGTGATAGGCGACTGTGGCCAATAGGCCGTGTTTGGATATAACAGGCTTTTCGCCCACATTGTAAAGGAGGAAACACCCTGTGCCGTATGTGTTCTTTGCCATCCCTGGCGAGAACCCTTTCTGGCCGACAAGAGCCGAGGACTGATCGCCGAGACAACCCATGATAGGGACGCCAGCGAGGACTCCATCTGAGATAACGCCATAGGCTTTTGTATCAGAAGATGGAACAATCTTCGGCAGATGAACTCTTCCTCGAATGTCAAAGAAGTCTAAAAGCGAGTTGTCGTACTCTAGAGTTTCCAAGTTCATGAACATCGTCCGTGACGCATTGGTAGGGTCCGAAACAAATACATTTGCTTGGCGACCTCCGTTCAAACAATACACGAGCCAGGTGTCGATGGTACCAAATGCGAGCGTACCGCGCTCATAAGCGTCCTTGACCCTGGGGACATTTGCGAGCATCCAGAGCAGCTTGGACGAGGATGAATAGGTTGATAACGGGAGGCCACAGACTTGCTGTAATCGTGACGCCCCAGGCTTCTCCTTCAACTCATTGACAATCGCTTGCGATCGCGTGTCCGTCCACACGATGGCATTGCACAGTGGTTCACCGGTTTCATAATCCCAAACCACAGTGGTTTCTCTCTGATTGGTAATCCCGACTGCCTTGATATCAACGCGAGAAAAACCAGTGGATTCAAACTGTTTGACTGCTTGCTCCACACATGTTTCCACAGAAGACACCAGGTCCAGTGGGTTGTGCTCATGCCATCTGAGTTACCCATTAGTCGCAAGCCGTTACACGCATGAAAGTTCACACCCTGAGAAGAAAAAAAAAAAAGGAAGAGAAGAGCAGCAACAGGGACAAAAGAGCTCACCCGGATTTTGGATAGATCTGCGGAAACTCCATCTGATGCGAGGCCACCGGTTCCCCTTCGCGATTGAAGATCAGAAACCTGGTACTGGTGGTACCCTGGTCAATCGAGCCTACAAAGATGTCTGACTGCTGCATAGCTAGGGCGTCTCGCGACCAGCGGGATGCTTGAGCTGTGTGATAACCTCGCGCAGCTTTTCCAATGGACCGGTAACAAAAGCGACTAGGGGAAGTGGGAAAGTGAGTAAAGACACAAGCCCTGTGAAGCAGGAATAGAAATAGCGACCGCGGAGAGTAAGCTGTCATATTACTTATATGAATCCCGCGAACCGATGACCGGGACTAATCCTTCGGTTCAATTTCTCCGTCACATAGCGAATCAACTGCGGGGAATGCGACTTAGATCCCAGACAACGACCAGTAGTAAGCGCGACACGATCGAAGATAGGAAAATGACAAGAAAAGGCACGGGTGGCTGAGCCAAACCAGCACGCAGGTGAATAGGGGCAATGTCGCTCATTCGCGGAGGGCAGGACTGAGAGGACAATGCTGCGAGGACCGCGTTTCCAACTGGGCTAGTCAACAGGGATCAGGGTCGTAAAGATTCCATACCATTTCCAGCGAGTCGCATATGCTGAGAGGATAAATTAATTTAGTTTGTTCTTGGTCCGGGAAGAAAGACAAAAAAAAAGGATTTAAATGGGGGAGCACCTGACGCGACGTGACCTTTTCTGGGCCCCAACCGCAAGGGAATTAATTCCGATCCGATGAATTCGTATTGTGCCCTCCCTTGCGTTCACCTGCAGATGGGAATGATGCGATGCTGGCAAACAAGTCCAGAGGATCAGCACTTGCGATCGTCGCAGTGGAGTCCAAGTGATCCACCCCCACAAATTGCGGGGTTCGCTCGTCGACTACTGTACCCCATGAACATCCGATCGTCGATGTACTCAACCCTATCTCCAGATCCTGGAATGTTTCCAGAACGTTGTGGAGACCAATGCAGCAGTGACATTTCCCTGCTCATGGCCCTTACAGAGCCGCACGATTATCAGCCATATTAGATGCACTCATTAATCTCTCTATAAATGGGGACCAACTTCCCGGAACAACCATCACGCCGTCTGGGATAATAACAGCCAGGATGCGTGTATTGCTGCAAGACAGAAATATCAGAAAACCTCTGTACCACCGGCGTTGACCCAGAGCTACAGCGCCCAATCCTTGCGGTCTGACTGCCAGCCAAGCAGAATGACAGGGTGACACAAGTATCAATAGGCTTTTTCTCTGCATTACCATTCGGCAACCCATCGGAGAGCATGACATGAGGCCACGCCTAGACTCCTTGCAATTGGCGAGACCCTACGCTTTCCGATGAGGTACCTCGAAATAGTGCTATTAGCCAAGTTTAGAATGTTGAACAGGTGCTCCGTACTGTATACAGGTCGTGCCCAGGGTAGTGTCAAGGAAATGTTCTCCTCTTCCAGATGAGATGCTTCTTCAAGCCCGTTCCCCTTCACTCCTCCTGTCCGTTTTAGCTGATTGACCATGCATTGGCCCTCTGGGGGCTGTTCCTCAACCGGTTGCGTTCTTCATCCCAAGCCGGCTGGATCAGTCTATCCAAGTCTTCTGGCTACCGGCGAGAAGGTAGCCAAGGCTGTCCGGTGTATATTCACTCAAGTCTTAATGTATACAGCAGGGATCAAGCGTATCGGACGCGACATGAGGCCTGAGTACGTCGGAGTTATTCACTACGTCGTTTTATTAAAGCACTCTCGCTGCCCCCCTGCCACTCGAGACACACTTTCATGCATATTGTAAGGACTTGACATCCTGTTCGTAGGAAACCATTCTAGATCCAATATCGTCAGCATGAAACAGATCATCGAACATACCACTGACCACCAGGATGGCACGCATGTTGCCGTCCTCCCAGCTGATAAGCCTGTCTCTGCCGCGCTGGGCGTCACACTCAGCTCAGACGAGAGGGAGCTCGCGCACCCCCCGCTCCTCTGGGGCAAGATGCGAGAATACATCCGCGAAGGCGCATCCGAGTTCTTTGGCACCATGATCCTCGTTCTCTTCGGCAACGGCGTCGTCGCACAGGTCACGCTGAGCCGCGGCGAGAAAGGCGACTACCAGTCCATCTCCTGGGGCTGGGGGTAAGTCCCTCCCAAGCAAGCCACCCACCCTACCTCCCCACTGACAGCTCCACACCCAGCCTCGGAGTCATGCTCGGCGTCTACGCCAGCGGCATATCCGGCTCGCACATCAACCCGGCCGTGACGCTAGCCAGCTGCCTACTGCGCAAGTTCCCCTGGCGCAAGCTCCCCATCTACGTCGTCGCCCAAGTGCTCGGCGCCATCTGCGGCGCAGCCATCGTGTACGGGAACTACAAATCCGCCATCGACGTCTACGAAGGCGGCCCCGGCATCCGCACCGTGCCCGGCTACTCGCAGACAGCCACGGCGGGCATCTTCAGCACGTACCCGGCGGCCTTCATGACGCGCACGGGCCAGTTCTTCTCCGAGTTCATCGCCAGCGCCATCCTCATGTTCATGATCTTCGCCCTGAAAGACGACGCCAACCTCGGCGCCGGCCCGCTCACCCCGCTGGCCCTGTTCTTCGTCGTCTTCGGCATCGGCGCCTGCTTCGGCTGGGAGACCGGGTACGCTATCAACCTGGCCCGGGACTTCGGGCCCCGTCTCTTCACTTATATGCTCGGCTATGGCCCGCATGTGTGGACCGCTGGGAATTATTACTTCTGGGTACCGTTCTTCTTACCTTCTCCTACTTCGTCGATTACACTAGGGATGATAGCTCACTGGAAATAATGGCTAGGTCCCCATCATCGCCCCTTGCCTTGGATGTACCTTTGGCGGCTGGATCTACGACATGTTCCTCTATACCGGGGCCGAGAGCCCTGTCAATACACCCTACATCGGCCTCCAGAGACTCGTCACGCCGCTACGTCCGAAGCACAAGGACCTCGGGAGTCATGTATGACCAACTAGGCCCCTCTGAAGAATATGCAGGTATGATGTGTGGGGAAAACTATTTCATCCGGAGCTCAGACCATGACAGCCTGGACTCTACTACAGATGTTGTTACTAAATATGGCTCTATCAGGGGACGAACTGGCGATTCTAGAAAGAATTCTTTACGAAGATTCAGAGCTAATAATGAAATCTGGTGTATTGATCGCTGGGACGTGTTTGAGAGTGATAATAAAATGGTGTAGAATTGGCCCGGTTCTTCGTTCTGCTTTCCTTCTAGCTCATATTCTTGTAGTATGCGAACGCTGACGATCTCTCGAGTGGTGGTAGTCTTATGACCAGCCTCGCTACGGATGCCACCGTTTCATTCTTGGCTCTCAGGTAGACACTCAGGTTGTTTGCAAGTTAACTTAAGGTTGGGCTAAATTAGTGCTGACCGGCGATGAGAATAGCGTGCACGCCACATCGGCTGACCATGGTCGATACCGGTGGATCAGGTAGCGTCGACCTCTCAAGTATTTTACCTTAATTTCAACGCAGGGAAACGAGCGCTGCTATTATTGGTGGACTATTACTTGCATTGGTCTTTCTAAGCTAACAGAAACCAACCCAGCCCGTATAATACATATTCAATGGTCATTAATCATGGTAACAAGACACCTGCAGAAACTCAAGGTCCTATGTATGTACAGGTCGAGAACCTTGGTCGTAAGAGTCGTAACCTCATATCCCATTCCTATCATAAATGGCACCTTCCAAGGCGCCTCGTCTAATTCATACTGCCCGTTCAAGTCATGACCAGCGCACTGCCGACCACCACGCAAAGAGCGACCATAGGCAAAGGGGCGTCAAACATGGCATTTGCGGCCCCCACATTAGGCGCTATATGGGCTGTAGTCGTGGCGGCAGGGGTGTTTCCAGGACCATTCGAACCGCTTGCATTAGTTGTGGAAGAGGGGGAGCCGGTGGAAGTCGATGATGACATGGTCATGGTTGAAGAGCTAAATGATCGTGTCGGAGAGATAGTCCGCTGCGTAGAAGTGACGGCGGTATCTGTTGAGGTAATGGTCGTACGTGAGGAAGAGATAGTAGGGTAAGTCGATGTGCTGGCTGGTTGGGCCGGGGAGCTAACTAGTTGCATTGGCGTTGGCGACATGGTGAAGAGCCCCGTCGAACTGAGAGTCCATATGGTGCTTCTAGTGCCAGAAAGGGAAACTGAACCCTGCGACAAATGCGATGATACAAACGTAGATGGGCGACAGGACTGTTTTTGAGACACATAGCATTAGTAACACATCTAAGCTGCGAAAAGGTTTGGGCAATGCTCACTCACTGAAGCCGCGCTGGGCGGCTGGACTTGTCGAGAGCCAGAAAATGTCCAGCCACTTGGCAGAGGACCCTGACCCCTCGACTCTCCTGGAGTAGCCGTGGTGGCTCGAGGGACCCAAGGCCAGATACTCGGGGTCACAAAGCTCGAGGTTTGGCGGTGCGTCCCACTCCATGGGATAGGGATACTAGCGACGGTTGAGGTGATGGCCGGGGCAGATTCGACAGAAGAGATAGACTCAGCGGCAATATTACCATTGACCTTTCCACCGGTTGCCTTGATTGACTGCCACGACCCACTCTGATCACCGTACGAGTATTCGGTGCCGGTTGAATAGTCGGTCACCTTCAGCGTCTTCAAGTACATCGTGTAGGGGCCGGCACTGTAATCAGTCTTGCCACCCGCCCAGTCTTCAGATCAGTTAGCTTTGCAGAACATAATGTATGAAATTCGGCGGGATATAAACAGGGAACTCACCAATAGTACCCTGTGGATTGTTTGGATCACCACCAGCCCAAACTCCAACTTTAACCATCATCGGGGATTGAGGATATTGATTGGTCGCCGCGGTATCCGGAGTCAGTACCCGAACGGTCTTGCCATCGATTTGCCAAACAATCTGTTCGCTGGTCCAATCGATCGTGTAGGTGTGGAAGCTGTCATGATTTCCCACGTTATCATGGGTAGCGCCACGGTTGAAGCTATCAGTGTTTCCCTTTCCGAAGTAGTTCGACTGGACCAAGACATTATTGCCCCCAAGCCATTCCCAGTCAATTTCGTCCAAGTCGTCCGACTGTAGAACAGCACTGCTGACGATACCCGTCCCTGGGGCGGCCTTGATCACGAACTCGACATGTCCGAACATGATGTACCAGCCAGACTGTATTAACGGGGCATCGCCCTGTTTGGCCACTGTGAACTCGGCGCCATCGCTACCATACGTGGGACCTCCGACATCTGCAAAATCATTTGATTGACCCTGAGTGAAATCAAAGGTACCTGACGTGCCATAGGCAGGTTTTGGAGGGCACGCTTGATTGACGTTAGATTGGGCACCTGGCCGGGTTCAAGGAGGACGTACTTTTGCTTAAAGGGTTGCAGTCCGAAAATGTCTGAGCCAATGCGGGTGTGGCAGAGGACAGCAGGAGAACCGCCGCATTAATTATTGGCACCCTCATGGTGGATGCTGTGTACTAGAGATGAAACAAACAATAGGAAAACGATGTTGAGAATACGCCCGTTGGGAACGTGAGTAAAGCGAGATCAGGACGAGCGACTTCTGCAGGTAAAATGGAAAGATCTAGGAAGCGGAGATATGAAGGCAATCGCAGAGTAGATTAGAGCAACCCCCAAAGAGAGTGTGAGAGAGTGTGCGTCTGGTCAAAAGTCCCGGCCTGCGGCGTTGTTCGTAGGAAATAAGTACCTACAAAGCGAACGTGCTGGAATCCTCTGTTCTGGGAAGGTAGCAGTCGGGATATTGTCAAATATTGTCAAGGCAGCCATGACTGGGGTCGGAACATATAAGTAGTAAATAAAAGTCCGTTTAGGTGGAAGGGAAAGTGCGGTGGTCTTCAGAGTACTACGAGTCGTCCAGCCTCCTCGCTTTTCTTCCGCTTGAGCTTTACATCAATCGTGCTGATTATCTCGCCCGACCGGGCAGTTAGCGTGGTCGGTCATGGGTGGAGACGTGACTTCGTGGCAGTCATTGGTTGCCAGCCAGGTGCTGTGCCACTGGATCTGTGGCGGGGCACTCATGATTGGTTGCTGTCCCAACAGCTCCAAACAAGGGACCAGATTCGGTCTGGAATTAATTGTCGATTCTTCCATGTTGTGATATCGGTACCTGAACCATGAAATAGCTCGTTGTTTGGTTTGGACCAGCAATTAAGGAGGTCAGACCTGATAGACACATATTTTTCGGGTGAATATCAGGCTTGGCTGAAGCGCGACACATACCAGTGCTGCAACCCAATCTACTGTTTACATTCCAGCCGATGACGGTTGCTGTCATGCCATGTGCTACTGTGCAGGCAGAACAGGACCAACAACCAGGGGCCATTGTCTCATCTCTCCCTGACAATAGCTTGTCTAATACCATTCATTTGCCACTTGGAAGGTAAGATGGTACGTAGAGTCGCCAGTTTTCATTACCGCCCGTCCCGCTCCACCCCCCAGCCTCCCTCTTTTCAATGTTGCCCGTACATTGTACGTAGCAATCCTTGGCTGCCATGGCTAGACCGCTGCGCAGTGACTTTCGATACTGCGCTATTCTTATACCAAATTTTGATTCAATTCTCTCTACCTTTTTCACCGTCAATTTTTTTTTTTTTTTTTTTTTTTTTTTTTTTTTTTTTTTTTTTTTTTTTTTTTTTTTTTTTTTTTTTTATCTTATGCCGACTTGTACGTTTCCCGGTCGAGACAGTTTCCACTGCCTCGCTTAAACAGCCTAAACAAAGTATTGCCATACTAACAATGATATGTACAAAGTTAATAATTAAGAATATCTCCTCCGTATACTTTCAACAGTCTAGATCAATATTCTCTCAATCTCCATTCACCATCCAATACATACTAGAGTCTAAACTATCCGCAACACTCGACCAGGCCAATTCTCATACCTGCACAACCACGCCACATCATGTTTCTTAGTAGCAAATGACCCTACAGTATATTCTGAGCAGACCTTTCAGGCAAAGTCTGAAGCCGCAAGTATCCGTGCCCCTTTTCGTTCTATTCCAAAAAAGACTCCCCTGCGGACTTCGTGGGATATCCATGTATCCACATGACACGGTTGTAACAACACTGTGTTGTACCTACAGCCGAAGGGCAAGACTGGCGGAGCAGGAGACAAACCCTCGCTCTGTGTAGATTGTTGATTACACTTTCTGTAGGTAATCTAATCCAGACTTGGACAGTACCTAAAGATGGTTAGTACTCCTTTACGTACTCGAGTCGGTTGAGGTGGGAGTCAGCGGAAACCTGTTGCTTAGCACGACCACATGTTTCTGTAATCAGAAACCGTGGCCGATAGCATATCGTTAAGTATTCCAATTGGACTTTAAGATATTAAAGATCAGGAGCTTGGACAACGGTTCTCGGCTCTTAGATATCTATTATGGAGAACGAACCCTCAAATATCTCAGCATGATATTTATAGTTTGTTATGCCATGTGGGAACTAGTGAGCCCTAGGTCGGTGTTAGCTTTAAAGAATCAAGCATGTAATATAAATATGTTGCATTCACAAACCTTGCGCTTTTTCGAAGCGGTTAATATTGTTAGCTACCTAACCACCTGCAGAAAAGGATACCGTTGAGGTTTTTCTTGAGGGGGTGTTGTCACAAATTCATGCACAAGAATGGTGTCATGTGTACTTTTATATATCTGTAGGTGCAGCAAGCTTGTGGTTTCCGACAAGCTCTAATACACAGTGAAATTTCTTACAACATCGATGAAAACAGTACCCTATGATCATATATCTAAAATCACCTAATCGAAGAATCCGACCAAGTGAGAACTAGCACTGAACTCTTAGTAGAGGAGATCATTCAATCCAGTTGGGTCCAGTCGCCAAGAGTCTGACCAGGTCGATAGTGAGCTGCCAAGAAAAGCTACTTGACTTTTCATTGTCGATCAGATGTCCCACGTGACCTCCAATTGAGTGGACGAAAGCAAAGTAGGCCATAGGTGGTAGTGGTTGTCATGGATTGGATTCTAAAGGTGATACTATAACTAAGCATAAAATGACATCGAATGGTATCGATATTGTATTTTAAGAGCAAAAGAGACACGTCATCGGTACTCCGGAGCAGGTCAGGCGGAAAACTAAGGAGGTAAAAATTATGAAGAATTAAAAAAATACCACCCTTTTTTTGTAGCCCCGAGTCTGACATATCTGGAAATTCAAACACGAGGTTTGGGGGTCGATAGACAGTCCCTCTAATTTCCGATACAGTCGTTGGTCATGTGGCACTTTAGCTGATTTCCCGCTTTAGTCTGGCATATAGAAAAATAGCAGGTCCAGCCCGAGCGTGCGGTGATAATTCTGTATTCACCAAGCACCTTCATTATACAGACGAATAGAAAAAGAACACAAAAAAGAAATAAAACAAGAAGAGGGCGGTGGGGGAGAGAAAGATTAAGGGGAAACAGACTGATTAACGCCCCCTGATACCACCGGCTGATGATCATCCCCAGAACTGTGGATATGAAGCGGTTGGTTGCCCATCATATTGGCTGCCTTGTGGATATGCGTGGGAGGGATTGCCGTTTTGGTCAGTGATGGACAGAAGCCAAAGGAATGTGAACGAATAAGTCGAAACCGTGGGTAGTAAATCAATAGTAGTAGTACTCCTACTGACTACCTGCTGAACTGGTTCCAAGTCTGGCAACAGATCGATGATGCCAGACAAGGGGAGGGTGACCATCGGATTTCTCATGGTACGGAGTAATGACGGATGTACCCGATACCGTACGCCGATGTATAAGTTTCAGTCACGGCACCATGTTGACTGGCGGAGCATAGCTGCTATGTATGTACTATTGAACTTTACCAAGTATCTCGATACGGTACAAAAGGAATACAGATGTTACATTTTGATTAGGACGGTATCTATGGAGGTATGTAGTACCTTAGTAGAGCTCTTTTCCCCAATAGGATGATCCGTAGCCAACATGAGGGCCAGCTTCATTCTTTGTATTGATGCGTACCAAACGGTCTGCATGCCTCCTCGATCTCTATCTAATCGCGCCAGGATCAGCACAGACATCCTCACGGACCATATCAACATCAATTCCCCTCATAGATGACCTGACCAAAGCGGGTTGACGGAACTCAAAAAATCTTCCTTCGAAATCACAGAAATAATATATCACAGTCCCTTTTCTTTTTCATTTCATTTCATTTCATTTCTTTTATTTTTTTTTTATTTTTTATTTATTTATTTATTTATTTATTTTTTGATTTCATCTCTATACCTCCCTTTTTTTTTCAATTGATATTTCCCCCCCCTTTCACTTCGTCGAAAACTCAAGCTGAGGTTGGAATAACTCAATACAGGTATAGTTTATGAAAGTGACGATCATGTAACAGCAGTCAAGAGGGTGAACAAATACTATCCTGCAAGTCGAGTGTAAGGAGTAAGTGGCTTATAGGGTGGGGGGTCAAGGTCGGTGGTAATATTTGGCAGAAAGGTAGTTAGTAAATTACTCCGGAGTATAGCAATCACTTTCTCCGGTTTAGCGCCGTCTTGTGGCCAGAGCCTCAACGACGTAGCGTAGTCACCACCACGACCATTATTACTACTAACCTACACCACCACTGCAACCACCGTGCCCCGTTGATTACGAAATCCTCGCCCACTCTTTCCACCTGCAAACCTCTTCATATGTCGCATATTCGCCTCTAATTCTTTCGCCCGTGCTTCGTATCATGCGTTTTTGGGTTGCTCTCCCAGAATGTGCGATGGCGATTCTTGACTACTACCGCTCGTCCCTCAGAGCATGAAGCACCCGCCGCGCCCGACACTAAAACTCCGTGCAACGACGGTCGCTGTTTCAGTGATATAGCGATAATCTTTCTCGAATCACGCGCCCCCCTTTGTACCTGAACCAACCTTCCTCCACCTCGTTCCCATTGATATAGCTTTCCCCTACGCTACAGAAGCTCACTATCTACCATACCGTTTGCCAGTCGACCGCCTTCTTTCGGATCAACTCGCGCTTCATCGCACGACATTCTACGACAGTCCCTTTCTTTTCCTCCTCGCTCACATCCCCCCGGCGACGATTATTGATGGTGCTCTACCTCGTTTGACATTGTGATTGCTGCGCTGAGCGGCCGCTTCTTTCTTAACGACCCCGGGATATTTGGGATACTTTGAAATATGTCTTTCCAGGGTGGCGACCTACCGGAAGGCAGACGCAGCTCAGAGAGCTCTGGAGGAAACAGCTGGCTGTCGCAGGAGACAGTCAAAGACAACCAAACCAATCGATACCAGCGAAATCATGCTATGCTGAATGGCCGTCTTATTTCCCCATTTTCTGGATTCGCGAAAGTAGACAGGTAAGAGTGACTTATCTTTTCACTCGTACCTCATGTTCATGTCGTCATCTCTTCTGTCCTTATCCCGCCTTCTCTCTCTTCCCCCCTTCCCCCCTTCCCCCCTCTTAGTTGCTGTCCAATCGTGCCGGTGGTATTGCAAAGAGACAATGTGTGTTGTATGTCTGAACGGCACCTGTTGGTGCATACTTCCGATCCTTATTGCACTGACCCTGGCGGAGTAGTCTCTTCCAGTTGCCTATATGAAGATAATCCAGAATAGCTTCTTAGTTCTCTGTTTTTCTCCGCCGGCATTCTGGCAATATGTGCCCTCGACAGCCTTATGTTTCATGTCACCACCCCTACCCCTCGTTCATTTTAAAACTTATCTACAAGTCCATTCAACTTCTTTGACAGCGTCTATGTTTTGACTGTAACAGCGTACCGCAATGTCAAAGGACTTCCAGTGAAAGAACAACAGTACTGATCCTATTCAGATCTAATTCACAGGGTCGAAAGCAACCGCCGACCTTGACAGCTCACGACTTGTCAACGTCCAATTTCACTTGGCCCTCTCCGGATGTGTCCCCTACAGACAAACGTAAGGACTCGGGCTTCACGGGTCACCGAAAATCCTCAGCCGCTATAGGACCAGATGAGCCAGGTCCGCCGCCAACCTTCAGTTCGAGCCGCCGAATGTCATGTCCGAATTCCGATGACTTGGATTATTTCCAGCAAGATCCGAATGCCTCATATTCTTCTTCACCCAAGATGGCACCCGAAGATAAGAATGGGACATCCTTCCCGGCCCATTCGGAGCATGAAGCGTCGCCAGCGTCGACTTCCTTTCGTCCTGGAACAAGCCGCACCTACGCGAGTGAGCCTCTGGAGCTTGAATACAATGGGGATCATCGAAGACCATCGGTTGCTAGCGCCACTACTATTAGCAGTCAAGGATCTAAGTCTAGTACAGGTGGCCGGTTCCGGAAAAAACTGAAAGGGTTCTTTGGGGAAGAGTACTTGCCTGGAGATTCAAAATTGGAGTCTGACACCGGCATCCATCATCCCACAAAAAAGTCATCACTGAGCGAGCAGAATGTATTTCGCGAAAGAGCCAACTCGGATGGTGCACGAAGCCCACCGCAAAGACTCATTGGTGGCGAATCATCACCACAACGGCCGAGACCCCGAGCCCCGCTCCCTTCTAGTGAAATTACTCCTTGGGTATTTCAAAGCTTCAATGTAAGTTCTCATTGTTCTCTTTTGCGTATTATTCTTCCCTATCTATGTATTTCCGCAACTTGCTGTCATCGATACGGTCTCGACGAAGGTTAATGCTCCCGACTCTATAGGACATCCCACAGTACGGCGAAGCCCCCGTTCGTGAAGCTCCCATAGGGGCTGATGGTCGCCGGGCTGCTGCCCAGATGGCAAAAGGCCCACAAAGAAACCAAACTGGACGACAGTTAAGTGGACATCGGCATTCTCGAAGCAAAGAAGAGAAATCAACCACTACTGACGATGTGACGGAGTATTCAAGCCGTCCCACCACAGGGCGCGATGATTTTGGTATCGGTCTGCGCGCTAACAGTCTCAACAACTCAGCGATGAACTCAACTTCTACTCTTGTGCGCTCCATCAGCCCCACGCCGAGCATGCAGAGCGCCTACTCCCGGGAACAGGGCCAAAGTTCTCCAGGGACACAACCACATAACAAACGATCGATCCTGGACAAGATTCGTCGACCCAAGGCTCATGGTCCTTTGAAACATTTTCCTGGAGCTAAGGGAGCACAGGAGGCCACAAAAAGCACCTCAAAACTTGCGCGACGAGATGCCTCCCCCGCTAGGAGGGGACGCCAAGGAAGCCTGGAAGGCACCACTACTCCCAAAACTGGAGATGAATCGGATCGGAAAAGAGATGGCAGGGGCCTGGCTATTAGTTCCGCCAAATTACGTGGTCGCCGTGTATTGGGTACCGACACGCCCTTGAGAGATACCAAACCAGCAGAAGGGCAGGAGGGCATGTATGAGCTTGATACAGACCTTTCGCATATGGAAGGCATTGTTCGAAAACGATCCCCGCAGCCGGCAGCTGACAGAAATCCGTCAGTCGATGGAAACTCGAAGCAACAGGAGGAAGGGAAGAGGCGTGATGGCCTGCCCACTGGGCACTGGGATGCTCCGGACAGCTGGCATGTCAGGAAGCATGGTGAGGACATTGCTACGGTGCTCCCAAGCGGAGATAAAGCGGCTACTCGGACTATACCGGAACCTGACGGCGCTCCTTATTTCATACGAGTTTTCCGTGTAGACTCTACTTTCGCCACGCTATCGACAGGGCTAAATGCCACCGCCGCCGATATCTTGGTCATACTTGGCCGGAAGTCTTTCCTTACAGAGCATCTCAACAATTACGATATCGTTGTCCGAAAGAATGATTTAAGCAGGCAGCTCGATCCGATGGAAAAGCCAATTCTTATGCAGAAAAAGATGCTTGAACAAATTGGCTATACTTCAAAAGATAGGCTTGAGGAAATTGGTCGAGAGGACCATAGCTATTTCATACGTTTCACCTTCCTTCCAAATAAGCTAAGCGGTATGACTACTCTCCAGCACAACGGCGACTTAAGCTTCCTCCGCCAACAGAAGTTTAGCCATGTGGATATTTCAGGTCGAGCTCTTGTCACCATCCCCATCAGCCTCTACAGCAAAGCCGCCGAGATTATTTCCCTCAACCTGTCGAAAAACTTGGCTCTCGATGTCCCGAAAGATTTCATTCAAGGCTGTATCAATCTCCGAGAGCTCAAGTTCATAGGAAATGAAGCCCCCCGTTTGCCTGCCAGTTTCGGCTTTGCGAGTCGGCTGACTTACCTTGACGTCTCGAACAACTATCTAGAAGAGCTCGATCATGCCGGCCTTGATAAATTACAAGGTCTCGTCAGCATAAAACTAGCGAATAACAAGCTTACGAGCCTTCCAAGCTACTTCGGAAAATTTGCCTATCTGAGGAGTTTGAATCTATCCTCCAACAATTTCCAAGTCTTCCCTGAGTTTCTTGGAGATCTCAAGAGCTTAGTGGATCTCGATATCAGCTTCAACAATATTGCCGAGCTGCCTTGCATTGGCAAGTTGTCGACCCTTGAGCGCCTTTGGATGACAAACAACGTATTGAGGGGCACCCTGGACGAATCATTCAAAGATCTCGTGAATGTGAAGGAGATCGATGCGAGGTTCAATGAAATAACCAATATTGACAACCTATCGTATGTGCCACGCTTGGAGCAGTTGCACGTTGGTCACAACGCGATTTCAAAATTCAAAGGCTCATTCCCGAAGCTGCGAGCATTGCTTCTTGACCATTGCCCTATCACTCAGTTTGACATTGATGCTCCGACGCCTACTCTCACATTGCTCAATATAGCTTCCGCAAAGTTGGTCCAGCTTCGGGATACCCTGTTCGAGAACGTACCAAATTTGACCAAACTCATACTTGACAAGAATCATTTCGTGTCCATGTCGTCCCACATCGGCAAACTCCGTAAACTTGAGCACTTCAGCATGATCAAGAACCCACTCGACGCGCTTCCTGCCACATTTGGGTGTCTAACCGAACTCAGATACCTCAACCTTCGGGAGTGTAATCTGAGCCGATTGCCCCCAGAGCTTTGGAATTGCAACAAACTAGAGACACTCAACGTGTCATCCAATGTATTAGACAGCTTTCCAAAGCACGGTACTCCGATGCCTCAGCTCCCTGGCGAACCGGTGCCTGGCACTCCAGGAACCGCTACACCGACAAATTACGAAGACCTAGCAGCTGACGACCAAGATGGTCGTCGTCCAAGCCAGACCTCAGGTACCGTTCTTAGCACTGGAGGCTCACCAAACGGCAGCGGAGCATACCGAAAGCCCTCAGTCGCGTCATCCCTAAGCCAAGGCGGCAGGAAAGTTTCCACAGCGTCGAGGTCGTTGAATGAAGGGAGTCCAGCCTCCAGAAAGGACTCGAGTTTCTCAAATCTCTCTAATCAAACCTTTGGCGGATCGCTGAGAAATTTATACCTGGCCGATAATCGGCTGGAAGATGACGTCTTCCGCGAATTATCGTTACTTACGGAGCTGCGCATTGTAAACCTCTCGTACAATGAACTGACCGAGCTACCCCAGGGACTGCTGAAACGTTGGTCCAATTTGACTGAGCTTTACCTTTCCGGCAATGAGCTAACGTCACTTCCTTCGGACGACCTCGAGGAAGGTAGCCAGCTCAAGGTTCTTAACATCAACGCAAATCGGTTCCAAGTTCTACCAGCAGAACTGTGCAAAGTCAGCAAGCTGTCCATTCTGGATGTCGGGAGCAATTCGTTAAAGTACAATGTATCGAATTGGCCGTATGACTGGAATTGGAACTGGAACCGAAACCTGAAATATCTCAATTTTTCCGGTAACAAGCGCCTTGAGATCAAACCGCATGTTTCTTCCTTACTGGGGCCGCCGAACACTAATGGCACAGACTTGACCGACTTCAATTCCCTTACATACCTGCGCGTGCTGGGGCTGATGGACGTTACGCTTACAACTTCCACTATACCCGAGGAAAATGAAGACCGCCGCGTGAGAACATCTGCATCACTAGCCGGCTTTCTTGCTTATGGTATGGCCGACTTTCTCGGCAAAAGTGACCATCTATCAATCATTGACATGATTGTGCCACGGTTAAAGCCAGACAACGTGGAAACGGTTGTGGGGATGTTTGATGGAACAAGTCAGTCCACTGGAGGTTCTAAGGTCGCCAAGTTTTTGCACGAAAATTACCTTCGCACCTTTTCGACTGAGTTGCGTCGATTGCGGCGAGAGTTACAGGAGACACCGTTGGATGCATTGCGACGTACGTTCTTAGCGTTGAACAAGAATATGGCAGCGTCTTGTTTCAGATCTACGGATGACCACGATGTCCGGCGATATAACGATGAACCTGACACAAAGGCCACGCGGCTTTCCAGAGATGACGCTGACTCTGGCGCAGTTGCCACTGTACTGTACCTGCATAACATGGATCTATTCGTCGCCAATGTAGGCGATGCACAGGCAATTCTTGTTAAATCTGACGGTTCGCTAAGACACTTGACCCGAACACACGACCCCGCCGAACCTCATGAAAGAGCAAGGATTCGAGCTGGTGGAGGTTATGTCTCCCGCCAGGGAAAGCTTAACGATGTCCTTTCTGTGTCGAGAACCTTTGGACATTTTCATCTGATGCCCTCCGTCATCGCGGCTCCTCATACTATGCATGTCAATTTAACCGAGCAAGATGAAATGATAATCTTAGCGTCAAGGGAACTATGGGACTACGTAACACCAGACCTGGTTGTTGACGTGACACGGGCTGAGAGGAGAGACCTAATGATCGCAGCTCAAAAAATAAGGGATCTGGCTATCTCGTTCGGTGCCAACAACAAGCTCATGGTTATGATTCTTGGCGTTGGGGATCTAAAGAAACGAGACAGACAGAGCAAGCTCAGAAATGCGAGTGTTTCTACGGGCATGCTCGAGGACCAACAAATCCTTCCCACTTCAAAACGCACGAAGAAGCCCCGTGACATGCCTGGAGATTCCAGACTTGCTCGCTTTGATTTCGTGGATGCCCCTGTAGGGGAATTGGCTATTATCTTTACAGATATTAAAGGGTCAACGAGCCTTTGGGAGACCTGCCCTGATGCAATGCGCTCTGCCATACAAATCCATAATGACATACTTCGTCGACAGCTTGGAATCATTGGTGGGTACGAAGTCAAGACTGAAGGAGATGCCTTTATGGTTGCCTTTTCCACGACTACGGCTGCCTTGCTCTGGTGCTTCAACTGTCAAATGCAGCTTCTAGAAGCAGAATGGCCGACGGAAATTCTCGAACAACCTCAGTGTGAGGTCGAGTACGATATGGACAATAATATTATTTTCCGTGGACTTTCTGTCCGTATGGGTATACATTGGGGTGAGCCTGTCTGTGAAAAGGATCCCGTTACTAACCGCATGGACTACTTTGGACCGATGGTGAATCGCGCCTCTCGTATCTCCGCTGTTGCCGATGGCGGGCAGATCTTCGTGTCATCGGATTTTATGAGCGATATCCAACGCAATCTGGAGGTGTTTGCAGATAGCGAGCGTGCTGCGTCAACTGGTTCGGAAGAGGGTTATGCTGTGGATAACCTTGGGTATAACATCCGTCGTGAGCTGCAACAACTCAACAGCCTTGGCTTCGTGATCAAAGACCAGGGAGAACGGAAGCTGAAAGGCCTGGAGAACCCCGAGCCGCTTTACCTCATCTACCCTCACACCCTATCGGGGCGATTAAGTATCATGCAGAAAGATGCAGCAAGTGACAAGAATGTCCCAACAACCATTAGCAAACACTCCCAGCTGGAAATTCAAACAGACCTCATCTGGCGCCTCTGGGAGATTACCCTCCGCTTAGAGAGGCTGTGTGGCGCTTTGGAGTATCCGGGCGAGGCCCGACTAAAGGAGCCCAACGTGTCGCTCTTCAATGTCGTTAAAAATCATGGAGGAGAGCTTGCTGACTCGACCGTGGTCAGCTTGGTTGAACAACAAGTGACTCGCATCGAAATGACGGTTAGCACTCTTGCAATTCGGAACATGTTACGGCCCTTCAGACCGCACGACCGACTCAATGATCATGCCATGCCTATCAAAGACGTGCTACAGGAGCTGCAAACCCAGCTTGCCGAATACAGGGCCCTCAAAGAGCAAATTTCTGTCAGTGCTGCTGGCATCACTGACAGGAGTCCGAGTTACGCAGCGACGGATTTGGCATCTCTCAAAGACCGCAACAGTTCTGCATCGTCGTCTTTTCTTCACATGAGCATCCCAGCTGATGACGTGAACAACTAATAGTCTACGTGCTCGCATCTCACACCTCTTATCTACAGTATCTAATCTTGCCTTTTTTTCTTTCTCTCCTTTTGATCTAGTACTCAACGGCGCCTCATGGGTTGGTTGGATGTTCAGCGTTCAGAAGCATGGACAGGAGCTAAGGTGGATATTGCTTTTCCTGTCCTTTGTTCCACTTTCAATCTCAAGTCGATATGTCAGTACAGACATGATGAATGAACTGGCTTCAAATTCAGTTGTATTGCACCTTGGCTGAGCTACGGCTATATTTGCTAACGTTACGTATCTGTATGCTACTTTGTAGTGCGTGTACATCTATAACGGCTTCATTAGTAATGGTTGGTAGCCTCGACGTACCACAAAAATCATATAGATCTCTTAAAATCTCACTCATAGTATTGGGAATTCTGATATCATACTTATATATATAGTTTTGCTGTACTGTATGTCGACTTGAATATTGGAAGGATGTTATGCACGGTGAGGTAATACTCTTGCCTCAGGCATCGATCAGTCACGGGTGGGTTTGCATTTTGTTTGTTTGGGTTTGATTGAGTCTTTTCGTCAACCGCGGTTCATCATCGCCGACTCCTATTCCATTCTCGTGGGAGTTGTGTAAAAAACCCCAACACCTTTCTTTGACTCCGAAGCACACCAAGCCATATTCGACTGTTCGTTCTCTTGATACAGTCGTCTTTGTTCCCTACCACTACTTAAACGGCCATCTCGCGTTCGGCCCCGCCCGCTCTGTTGCCCTGGCTACCATAAATTTCAACATATGCCAATCTGACATTTGACGAATTCCATTTGAAGATTTTAGATGAAATTCATCACCCGCACACAGTTCATTATCAGTCAAGCTTTTCTGTGGTGATCGTCGTATCAACCAATTTCCACCATGGCGGATGACCTGGACTATCTCTCCCCTGATTTCGATCTTAACTCTCTGACGGTACCACGTCTCCGGTCCATTCTAGTCAGCCATGATATTCCATACCCGGCCTCTGCGAAGAAGGCGCAGCTTGTACGAATTCTGGAGGATGAGGTTCTACCTCAGGCGAGGAGATTACTACGGGATCGCGAGCGAGTGAGGCGAACGAGTGATGGGATTACCGATATGGGAAGTCGCGCAACATCAGTAGTTAGTGATTTCAATGATCGACAAGAAGATGAAGGCAGAGATTCGATGCCGCCACCACCAACACCTTCGACGGTCTCAACGGCAACTGGGGGGAGGCGAGGACGATCGAGAATGAGTACGCGAGCCTCGACCGCCGATATTGATGATAGAACCGCTCCGGCCACACCGTCCACAATTTCTAGACGTACAGTACCGAGATCAGAGTCGAAGCGCCTTCGCGCATCTGAATATCAATATCATCATGACACCCCTGCAACACCGGTCGCAGCAGACGTCGCTACTCCCCGAAAATCGACTACTAGGAAACTTCGGAGAAGCGAGATGACACCATCGACTGAGCCAGAGCCCATGGCACGGCCAATCAAAGAAGAGCCTAAGGAAGAGAGCGTTTTCACTTATGACAACCCATTCCAGAGTGGAAGTTCTCCTGCCCCGTGGTCCGAGAAAAAGCGAAAGAGTGGATCGCTACTTCCAACTGAGAGCCCTGCTTGGGATCAGGGTCTGCGGGCTAGAAAGTCTGACGCATTCATTAAACAAGAAGACGGTGCTACTCCATCCAGGCGATCTTCCTTCCAATTCCCTATCTCGAAGTTGAAATCACCCCCCAGGCAACTTGAATCTGTGGCGGATGAGGAAGACGAGAGTGAGCTCAGTGCTGGCGAAGAGTTCACACCGGAGGAACAACTTGCATTAGAAAGGGAGCAGGCGGACTTATGGTACCCCCCTGCCCCAGACCGACAACAACAGCAAGGCTCAACGAGTCGCGCAGCGCCTTGGATCATTATCCTACTGCTGGTTGCTGGATTTGGTGTTTGGTGGCGGAAAGAGAAGATTGAGATTGGATTTTGCGGCATTGGAAAGCCCACTTGGTCATTGGCCGAGACTCGGATTCCTGAGTGGGCAAACGTCTTGGAGCCACAATGTGAACCCTGTCCTGCCCATGCGTTCTGCTACCCCGACTTTGAAGCACTCTGCGAGCATGATTTCATCCTGAAGGCGCATCCTCTGTCTCTGGGCGGCTTGGTTCCCCTGCCTCCGACTTGCGAGCCTGACAGTGAGAAAGCGCGGCGCGTCAAAGCCGTTGCTGATAAAGCTGTGGAGGAGCTGCGTGACAGAAGAGCCAAATGGGAATGTGGGGAACTCGCAGATGACGGCCAAGGGGCAAAAGGGCCAGAGATCAGTGAACCTGATTTGAAGCAGGAGGTAGCGAGAAAACGTCGGAAAGGAATGAGCGATGCCGAGTTCGATGATCTATGGAAGGGGGCGTTGGGTGAAATCCTTGGCAGGGAAGAAGTGATTAGCCAAACGAAAACGTAAGTTGCTCATTTCGTTTTGATGCAGGCGGGTTTCCCGGCTAGCGCCAGAGGATTACGGTTCTGACGTGTATACGGAACTAACAGAGGCGACACTACTATTACAGACCATCTTCTGTCGTCACCCTCACCTCAACATCAGTCAGTCGGCTCTCCCTTACGTGCGCCTTCCGCCGCTACATCCGACTCTCTCTCCTCGCGTATCGACTCCCTCTTTCAGTTCTAGCCATCTGTACATGCGCCGTGATGTATGCACGCTCAAGAGTCCTGGCTCGCCGGTCTGATAGGGCACGGGTCCCCGAACTAGTAGCCACCACGCTCGATCGCCTAGCGACTCAAGCCGCTCTGCATGCTCGTGGTGAGGCCCGTGAACCTTATATTCCAATTGGACAACTGCGCGACGACGTCCTTCGATCTGAATTGCGTGGCAGCCGGCGTGAAGAACTATGGCGACGGGTTCGCAGTGTTGTTGAAGGGAATGCCAACATTCGAGCTGCCGTGCGAGAGGGTCGTGGAGGTGATGTTGCTCGCGTATGGGAATGGATTGGGGGCATCAGCAGTGTTCGTGGAGACATTGAAGGATCGGCGACACGGCCGCGCGACAATGGCGATCTGCATTTGTCCGCCTCGTCTCCCGACCAAAGCCGTCAGCCGATGGATAAACACGCCCATTCTCCGGACTCCGCACAACCTCGTCGTCGATGGGACGAAGGCAGGCCGATCTACTGAAGGCCGCTCCGTAGTTCGCTAAACCTAATCATTTATCCTATTCTTCGCATGCTATGGATTTTCCTGACCGCCAATGGCTCTGTTTCGCAGTAGATAGCTTGTTTTCTTTACTTTCAACTCTTGATAATGCTGGGCTTTCACAAATTGGTTGGAAGCTTTGGGGAGGGTTACATACAAGCGGTGAGCACATAGCACAATGACACTAATGTGGAATTTTGGGTCGAAGGTTGTTGTTGATCCCCGGTAGTCATAGGATCAAGAGGTCACTTGGAGATACTCCCAGTCATTCTCCAGCCCAGGCGTTCTCGCTTTTGATTGGCTCGGCCCAAACCGAGGTGCCCTAAGCCGAAGTACGGCCAATATCAGGACTCCAGAGTACTATGCTGGAGACTCCTAGTATACTACTAGTACGAGTATCCTACTCAGTCCGGTGTCAGTGCGTCGTGACCGGTAGCGGCATTCTATCCCTTGGTCCAGATGACAACTGGATTCGTAACGAACTTTCCAGAGATTCTCGGAGTCTCTGACTCGTCCAGTGGAGGTCAAGTGGCAGGAATTCGCCACACCTGCCTTGAACCAATGGTGCACGATCCATGGGAATGGATCTCCGAGTTTATCTATTTAAATTTGGCTTATCTCGCCTGTTATTGTCGATCAATCACTAGCGTGATTCTGGGGGCTTTTCCTGTCGGTTCTTCGCCAAGGTACATGGCGAGTAACGACCCTGCGAGGGTAGGCGTCGGCAGTTGTTGCTTCAGTAGGGCTTAGCTGAACCCTCCAGGTCAGTGGGTCGTTTTTCCAGGCTTCCCAGTTGGGCAATTGTCTCGATTAGGTAGGAAACTCCCCCCTATTTGTTAGGAAACAGACCTCATGCTAGTGTTGGCATTGGTATAGTGACGAATTAAGGATCGAGTAGGGAATGGTTAGTTTTTTTCCTTCTCTTTTGGCCTGTTTCCTTTTTCTTTTTGCTTTTGTTTTCTCTTTTGTCCTGACGGAATTTCTCTACCTTGTGCTGTCGAGGCATGTTTCTAAGTTGTGACTCGTATACCCTCGGAAATCGAGTCAATGCATGAGAATAGCCGATGCAGCCATCGGGCTAGATTCATTGGATCCTTCGGGACGGAATCGTAACATAATGCATCCATCGTACTAGTCATGAAGATCCCTACCGTATCTCTCCTACGACTCAGGGCTAATACAAACGCTATTCCGCAATGGGGCTAGTTCCGGATACAACTAACTGGGCCAGATCACGTGTGGTGGCATCTTTTGTTTCGATCCGCATTCGACGCAAGCCTCGAATGCTGTAAGAAGCTGCAAGGGAAGGGAAAGTGAGGGTGTCGCAAACCGCAAAAGAAAACCCCCCCATTGGACTCCTATGGCATCCAACTTTACGTGGTACCATGTTTAACCACTGCTGGCCTCCCAGTTTAAGCTTCAATGACTGAACCATAACAGCGTGCTCGCTGGGTCAGGCGTTGGACGACGGGGTTCATGTTCATGAGGAAAAGTGGTCGTCACTGATTACGATGAAATAAACGTACTGGTTTTCGATGAGAACGGGAGAACGAAATCCTCCTCCCCACTGAGCCAAACCTTTGGACGTCGACACGTTTCCGATGATTCGTGCAACTAACAGCCTATCAAGTAAGACGGAAAAGGTATCCGGAAGCATGCTGCGATAGAATTCGTGCAGAACACCTGCCCAGTGCCCACTCCGTTTAGCCCCTGTGGCCACTGGGGCCGCCGCCGCCGAATCAGCAAAGCACCCCTTCGCCAAAGGATTTTACGCGATCTGCATTGAAATCCGACGGAGAAGGACTCAAAGTGAGAGATGACATAGAGCCAATGAAAGGACGTCAATCAGACGGTACGGTACAGAATCAGGTAGGAGGAACTACTTTGACCAGGATTACTGTGGACGACTATCTACAACCGACATGAACGAAAACCCAACATGGCATCCCAATGGTTGTTCAATCATGGCGTCGGGCCCTCGGTTACATAATTCGATGGCTCCGTCATCCTAAGGCCCCAGCCAGGGATCCAGTCACTATACCATTTCACGAAGCGTATCGCCTGGGTCGGGATTTTTTTTTAAGAGTCTAATGTGCTGCAGCGTCCCTTCGTCGTACCTGGAAACTATCGGTTGTCTTTTGGAAACGGCCCGTACGCAAGTCCCCGTGCGAGCTGGTAACTATTGCTTTCTTTTCTTTTCTCTTTCCTTTTTTTTTTTTTTTTCTTTTTGTTTCCTAGTTTAAATTAGGTTTTATCTTTTTTTTTTTTTTCTCGCTTTCCTCCTTCGTTGTGCAGCGTCCACCCGTCCACCTTAGTTCCCCTTGTGGCGGATAGCCTCTGGCAGTCAATGCAAGCACTACAGAAGGATCTGCCTTAAGTGTTTAACAGTTCACTCATGATCCGTTTGGTCGAGCATGGTCTGGTCAACCTCCTCAGGATAGATGCACCTCCTAGCGAGGAGCATGTAATACAAAGTTCTATTGAGAACCTCATCAGACGCCTGTCTAGGTTTCCTCATCTCATTTTCTTTTGTTTTTTGTTTTTTCCTTTTGCCGTTGACTTGGTCTTCATTTCTTAATCAATATACACTTCTATAGACCATGGCCCAACAAGGGTCATCCAGACCATTTCGCGCCATTGCGCCACGAACGCTTCCAGATCCTCTGCCGCCGCCTGCTCATCCGGGAGGTGGGTTTGAAGAGGCCAAGATAAGGAGAGCATCTGCAGCTTGCACTGAATGCAAAAGACGTCGAACAAAGGTACTATTCTTTTCGTTTGGTTGTCATGGGGTGATATCATTCTTGATCTCCTCCACGATGTGTACCAAATCGGCCCGGTCTCGGGCTTGTTCCTGATTCCCTGCATCTAAACTCTCGTTATTCACTACTAAGCTCTAATCTCAATGTTATTTTGCTATAGTGCAGCGCAGATACCACCGGGCCTCCCTGCGCCGAATGTGCGCTCCATGGACGTGCGTGTGTTATCGATGAATCTGCAGACAAGCGGCGTAAGGTCGCGGCCCGACGTGCCCAAGAGGAATTGCGATATTATCGTGGGTTTGTCGAGCAGCTGCTGAAGGCGATTCGGCAAGGCGAGAGGACGGATGTGGAAGCAATTGTTGCCGTCATTCGGTCGGGCGCATCTCACAACGACATCCGTGCCGTTGTTCGAGAGTTCCTGACGAGGAACGCGAAAGGGGAGGCAGATATGCCGGACGGCGTGGGGCAGGGAACAGAGACCGACGATACATCGAAAGACTGGACTCCGGAAAGCTGGTCGTAACCAAAGTTATTGGCGCTGCTTCAAACCAGGGAATCCATCACCCAGCACGACCGCACATCGTTATACCGTAATCAAATCTCCCTCTACATCTTCAGAATCACACTTGTCGTTGAACTAATCATTCGAGCGCCGAATTTGATTGCTTAAGCTTCCTGCAGATTCATCCTGCACATGACTTGATCAATCTATAAAGGGACACAGAAAGGACCCAAAAAGAACCCAAAAGAACCTGGCAAGCTTATGGCGCATTCTTCAGAGGCTACTGGCTACTTTATTTGATATTCTCCCACCTGTCTCCTGTGATCACCTATCTTCGAATAACCTCCCTTGTGCCCTCTGCAGTTTCCGAAGCCATGTGAGGAAGAGTTCAAGCCCATACCCAAACCGCGTGGTTTGCATTTTCCAGAGCAACATTGCAGGATACCCGATTAAAGGGTCCTACTTTCATTCTGTTCAGCATGGGTCACTCTGCGGCACTAACGCAGGTTGGCCGTCGCGCCGGCTGGTGAGCCCACGGTTGTTAACCTTCTATTCTGCACAGCAAGAATCAACGATCAATGTTTAGGCAGGCACAACATCGGGCCTTAGTTCACGGGAGTGATGGTGTTATTGTTCCTTTCTTGCTCTATATCTTGTGCTAGCGATGAATTTGGACCCTGTTCTCGCTCCACGCATTAGTGTCGCCAAATTGAAAACCAGCCGCTATGTTTCTCCTCCGAATGCAATTTCAGTATTAAATGGAGCTTTAGTCAGTCCTAGATAGAGGTCAGCATATGATCCAAAATGGCAGCGGTTGTCCTCGCAGGCTGAGCATCCACCAGACATGAGGACATGCTTCAGATTTGATCGACCCTACTCAAAATATTGAGCTTGTTCATGCTATGGTACGGTGGACTAGTAATGACCATACCAGTGCATACCTTAGCATGGTCGTATGCATCCAATCCCTCCTGGGAGCGTTGACACGAATTTTATGGCAGGACGCACTAACCGCACAACTTGATTTTTTTGGTTCTCTGTGTTTTCCGCCGATTGCAGGTCCAGCACTGTCGGTTTTATAACCTTTTCCTCTTTTTTTTTTTTTTTTTTTTTTTTTTCCTTTTTTTTTTTTTTTTTTTTTTTTTTTTTTTTTTTTTTCTTCTTTTTGGCGGTCTGCTTCTACCTGTGGAAAGGGATCATTCTGATATTCTTCTATCTTGCTATCTTGGCCGTCATGGCCCTGTCAATGAGTGACTAAGCCAACCAGGTGACCGGCAGATGACCGGCTGCTTGGCCCCGAACTCTTCGATTCCCAACGTTAACCTTTACCCTCTATCGGTATTCGGTCCCCCTCGTGATGGAGTATACGAGCGGGCAAGACCTCAATAGTGCTCTCACCATCGTCTCTCTCGCAGTGTATTTTGTTGCATATTATTGAGAAACACCGTCATGATGTTTTTTTTTTACATAGATACGTCGGCAGTGAACCATTTCGGCCCCGGATACTCTTTGCCGGAGTGTGGAGTCACTAAGTATGCTTTAGTTCGCGGACCCCCGCACGTCAAACAGAATCCGTTCAATCCCCGGAAATTTCTCCTGATGAAAACTGCCATTCCACTTTCTCACGTCCACCTTAAAGAGGCGGAAAACCAAAAAAAGGAAACACAGGGGCAGGGCGGGGCTGTGACTTATGCAATCTTTAGCAGTAACTCCTATCAAGTGACGTGACGTGTCTCCTACCGATCCGATGGCAACAGGTCTCATTAGGGCAGATGCGCAGCTGTCACTCGGAAATGCTTGTCATGCTAGAAGAGCTACAGGTCTAGGGCCAAGCGAAACCTTTCGTCCGGGACAAAAAAGAAAGCCATCTGAGTCATCATTATCGCCTAAGCCAAGCAATACAAGACAGAAAATCACGAGAGCCTGTGATCACTGCAAGGAGAAGAAGACCCGATGTACTGGAACACTTCCGTGTATGAGATGCACAAAGCTCTCGCTTCCTTGCGAATACAATGCCGCTTACTCCAGAGGCCTGCCTCCAGAGCCTCTACCGGCACCCCCAGCCGTAGCGGCTGACTACGCAAACCGAAATCATGGTCTTTCGCCGACATACACTAATCGGAGCTATTCCTCTCAGCGGTCGACAAGGAGCTGTTCCCGGGCTGCCACTGGTTCGTATCGGCAGCATAAGAATGACGCGGAGATCTCAGGTCGTAACTCACCCGACCCCGTGGTCACTGATTTCGAGGGCAATTACCTTGGTCCTGCGTCGGGAGTCTCCTTCCTTAACCGTGTTTGGCGTCGTCTTCACCAGGATGAAATAGGGGCGGTTCCTGGTGACTTTCAGAAAGAGTCGTGCTCCAAAAGCACATCCGTGTTCATGTTTGGTGACAGACCCTACTCAGACGACCGGGAAGCTGGCTTTACTCTTCCCTCGATTGAGCGGGCGCGAGAGTTGGTTGAAATATATTTCGACTTCTCTATGGTTACCTACCGCTTCCTGCATAGAGGAACTGTAGAGGATTGGCTGAAACAAGTGTATGAGAGCAATATCTCTTCCCTGAATCCACCCACTGGCCCAATGGTAGCTCGAGCAGCGATTGTCCTTATAATATTTGCTGTAGGCTCACTGCATGAAGAACTGAAACCAGAGCATGATATCGACGTTTGGAATGGAAGGTAAGCACGTATACCGGTGCTGTCACACTCTCCGAAGAAATACTGAACACTTGTAGCGAGCAATGGTACGCTGCTTCAAAATATCTATTATCCCTAGAGTCAGGACCTCCCCGGCTGGAGTCAGTACAAGCGAGGTTAGGCCAATGCCTTTACCTGCTTTCATCATCCCGAGCCAACGAATGCTGGTATGCTTTTGGGACCGCGCTGCAGCTTGTGACGGCCTTAGGGCTCCACCGAAGATGCCCTGCGAAGTTGTCGAAGAATGGCAATAGCTACTTGGAACGTGAAATTCGTAAACGGATCTTCTGGAGCACCTACACTCTAGATAAATATCTTAGTGTCATGTTCGGGAGGCCGAGGCTAATCCACGAAGAAGATCATGACCAGGAACTCCCGGACGAGGTCAATGACGAAGATATGTTACAGGACGACGCACGCCGAAGGACAGGAACTCCTGACTGTATGATGATCGCATCTGTTCTCCACTACCGGTGTGTCCTCCCCTGATTGCCTCATGCTGAACTTGCAGCTCACATCCTTCTGGTAGACTCGGTCGCATACTCGGTGAAGTTTCCCGGCAACTGTACACGATCAATCCTCGATCTCGAGAGCCCCCTCTCGAAGTCGCTGTACGGCTCACTGCAGAGTTAGAGGAATGGAAAAAGGCCGCACCACCTTTGTTCAACAGCGTTCGTGCGACAAGTCTCATTCCACCTCTATGTAGGCAAAGCCAAGTTTTGCAACTCGCGTATTCACATTCCATAATCCACGCCACCCGGCTATTCCTCTTGAACGATTTCATGGACCTCAGTCGCAGGCCACCAGTCTCACATTCCACGGTAACAAGCCATGTACACAAATGTATAGGAGCGGCCGAAGACGTCATGAGAATAGTGGATACCCTTGGCAAACAAGGCGTCTTGATCCGGTCATTCTGGTTCACTCACTACGTCTGCTTCTGTGCCATCACGGTGGTGTATATATATACCATCCAACAATGCCAGCTGTCTTCGTATCCCGATGCCTCGCGGGATATGGAGGATAAAAGCTACTTGTGTTCATTATTCAACCTCGCCGAGGCTTGTCAGCAACATCTTGCCGAGGCTACCCGCAAGAACTGCCCAAGCCGTCGCTATAGCATCATTTTGGGGGAGCTCAGATTAGAGGCACGTAGACAGACCGGATCATATCTATTTCCAGATGCTCTTGCGAGTGCGTCACAACAACCTGCTACTACAGCTATCCAAGATCAAGCCTCTATGGTTCAAAGAAATGCGAATCAAGCAGATATACCACAATCACTTCCGTCGCCTTCTCGCGCTACCAATCAGTTAGATACCGTTGCACCCCCAGACGCAGTAGCAGAAGCGTTTGATTTTAGCGAGGACTTTGGGCTTCTGGATAATTTGGAAGGACTGAATTGGTGGACGCAATTAGACTCCTGGGTGCGTTTACACTTATCTGCGCTTCGAGAGTACTATGCTTCGGCATATAACTGACAGTTGTATAGGCATTTTCCAACCTTTCAGCAGAGCCCTCGAACCTGGGTCTATGAACCTCGGGCAGTCAGAACAACAGCGAAAGCGTATCACTTGTGATTACTGCTGGCTGGTGTATATATAATGTTGTTATTCCTATTCTGAAGATATGATCAATTGAAGAACCTGAAACAAAACTTGAAAGCTCAGTCATTACCATCCACTTAGGTAACACCGCATTATCATTTATCTACTCGATAATACATTTTCATATGTCTACTTTGCTTTCTTGCACAATTCTTCCCAAACATATCTCAATAGACACAGTTAGTCTTCAAATAGGATTTCTAAATATAAAAGCAGATAAAAGCAGATACCACAGTGCTAATGGATATACAAAGACAACCAAATCATTTCTACAAAGGCCAACATTCCTTGCGAAAATACGCTATCATCTTCCCAACAAGCTCCTGATCCAGAGGCCTTGCATCAGCCAAGGTGGTTGACACTTCCCTCGCCCGCTCCGTATGCCAGTTGAACGACCGTCGTGGCATATCGGTGTCATACTTGCTTGCGAAGAAATCAACAAGCTTGATAGGCGGGTTGGCGACAGGATCCGGGTTCGACGTTCGCAAACGCTGTATCCAGTCCCGTTGCTCCAGCTCCTCGAACTCCAGCCCCGCATCGCGAACATAGGGGAGGAGGTCCCTGGTCCAGTGGAACGGGTGGTGGCTGACGATGTTGAAGACCAGCTCCGTGTCGGGCTTGGAGACCGCCGTGCTGGACAGGGAAATGTCGATGACGGTGCCCGCAACCGTGTCCACCGGGAGCCACAGAGGCGACTCGTTGAGCTTCGGAAGCGCCCCGATAGTGGTCGCGGCTTGTAGCATGAGGGGGATGGCCTCTGTTGCATTCCAGACACCGTGGTCTTGGTCGCCGATCACCTGGCCAATTCGGAGTACCCTCGCACAGATACCCGCTTGCTGTGCGGCATTCATGCATATGTGTTCGCTGACAAGCTTCGATTGCGCATAGCCCATGTTTTGGGCATAGGAGAGCTTCTTGGGCAGGGCCTCGGGAATGTCGTCTTCGGCGGTGCCCACCACCGAGCTGACGGAGGAGCAGAAGTTGAATGATGCTGGGGCGGGTCGTTGCGTCTTGAGACATAGATCGAGGAGATGCTTGAGGCCTCCAATGCTGTCCTTCTCAAAGCTGCTGAGGTGCATGTTGAAGTTCACAGACCAGGCGCAATGGATGACGTCCGTGATCTCCGAGGTCAATGTGTTGTAGGTGGAAGCATCCAGCCCCAAAGTCGACTGGGATAGGTCGGATGGGAGAGCAACGATTTTCTGTTTCGCGGCTTCCGTAAGGCCGTCGAACACGCGACGACTGCGCATGGATTGGAGTACGCGGCCGTAGGCTTCAATTGGCGAGCCGGCGCGCACAAGACAGTAGATCTTCTGCACCTCTGGACGGACGGAAAGCTTCCTGACTACGTGAGCTCCTAATGAACCGGTGGCGCCTGTGATCACCTGTATTGTGTTAGCTTTGATTTCTCGACCGATGATTCACAGGACCTACAATGTATCTCCCGTCTAAGCCATTCGACATTGCAACGTGCTGCTGGAAGTCGCTATACTTCGATATCAGCTCGGCCATTTGGTCTTCCACAGACTGAACATCGGTTGTGGCTCCTGAGTTGAGGGAATCAAGATAGCGAGCCAAGGACCTGATCGTAGGATGCTCAAACGCCACATTCAGGCCGAGCTTTTGGCCGTTCGTATTGAGCGTCTTCATCAGGACAGATCGAAGCTGGGTAGCCTGGAGAGAGTCCATCCCAAGGGCAAAGAAGTCGGCATCTTCCGTCAGGTCATCTTCCTTTCTGGGCGAAAGAATATCGCGCAGTTGATCCTTGATGAAGGCCTTGAGCTCCGTTTCGGATAGGACAAGCGATCCGCTCATGGCGTCCTCCGCCTCGTATGCCTCTTCGATCAGACTACTGAATTCTTTGTAAAATCTTTGCCGGATAATGGTTCCCTTGTCTGTACGCGGGTAGAGGGTATCTTCCGGTAGCACGCGGACCATGCCTTTCGAGAGCTGTCCGTACGCCGGCATGGCCTCATGCGCCTTCTCGACGGCAGGCCAGATACTCTCAATAAGTTCCTGATCAGACATGGAGGCAGTCTCGGGCGCACGAACAACCGCCAGCCCGATGCTCGCCTTGCCCGCCCCGAAGACAATCGCCTCGGAGATTGTATTGAGTTGTCTGACTCTTCCTTCCATATCAAGGGGGTTCACCTTTTCGCCATTGACGAGGACGATGGTGTCGTCCAGCCGAGCGTAATACTTATACGCTTCCAGGGTTGGGTGCTTCACAAACAGATCCTTGGTGGCATAGGACCCATCTGGTCGGTTCGAAATCACCTTCGAAGGCCAACCATCGAGACACACCAATTCAAATATCCCCGGGTAGCGCTCTTCGAATCGCAGGAATTTCTTCACTACCTCCGACGGCCGGAGATAATCCCATTCTTTGTCATCTCGCGGCCGGAAGGAGGTCATCAGTTGGCCTGTTTCCGTCCTATGGTCTACGTTAGCCAGAGGTCATTACCTCATCATGCCCTAATTATACGTACGATCCGTAGTGGCTTATCAGGTTGACATTGTTCTCGACGAGCAGATTTCCCAGCGAGTCTGGGCACGCAGATCCGCCGAACATCACCGCCTTGAACTGTGCAAGAGCAGCAATGCCCTCTGCTGTCTCGGCGAGCAGCTTCAAGGCGTACGGCACGCCGTAGAAGATCTCGAGAGGATGTGCCTGCATGATACTCAGCAGGTGCTGTCTAGTGAGCGGGAGTTCGGCGTTGTAGAGATAGAGCCTCTTTGACGAGTAGATTGTCCGGAACAGCACACTGATCCCATGATTATGGTACAGTGGTAAAGTGATGAATCCAGACATATTCATATGACCGGAGTAGTTCCTGACGGCCGCTGCCTGCGTCTGGTAGATTGGTTTCGGGAGACCCGTCGAGCCACTGGAGTGAATGATCCACGCTAGGTGTTTGGATTCAGCCACCGGGTCCAGCCAGGGGACCATGTTCGTATCAACAGCAACCTCGTCTGGAACCGGGAAATCGAAGGATGTCTGTGCGGGTATCACCTCGACTTGCAGATCCGGGAGCCGCTGCTTGAGCTCCTCCGCCGTTTCCTTGAACGACTCATGGATGAACACATGGCGTGAGTTCGTCCTCTCCAACAAAGACACATACGCCTCGATCGAGATCCGCGTCGAGAGAAGCAGTCCCGTGTGTCCCAGCTTCGCCACCGCGAGCAGCATGACCAGGTAGCTGAGATCGGAGGTTCCCAGCAGGGAAACCACCCTCGGGGTCTCTCTCGAGGAAGCCCTCGGCGGGACCTTCGCAGCTATGGCGCCGGCGACTCGAAAAGCAAAGATATCCAGTTTGCGCAGGGGGTAGTCCACATACTCGATGCCGGTCCGTGGATAACATATCACGGGCTGTTCGGAACCAAGCGACGCACGGCTTCGCACCAGCTCGTCGACTGTGAGTGGCACCCGATCTGGGTCATGATTGACCCTCGTGTTTCTCAAGCTCGGGACAGGTAACGGTGTAGTAGTGCTTTGGGGGACGGTTGCAGAAATCATCTTGGATGCATTCGTGTCACTTCCACATTACAGCGGTAACTGGATGATGGGAGCGGAAAACGCACCGCTTAAATAAGAGGGTCAATAGACCTATAGCCGCCGGCAAATGACCAGTTTCCATCGTAAGGTTCCGATTCTGAGGATAGGCTTCATTGTTTGGTGCAGCCGGAAAAGGGCTCGGATATTTCTCCGGAGGCAACCTTCAAAGGCTATAATCCCCACAATTCAAGTACATAGATCATGCTGCAAAGCCGGTTGGTTCATCGACGCTCGGATAAGATGCTTAGGTTCGGAATAACGGTTTTCGGCTGGAGTGGTTATATTGTCGTTCTATACTTAGTTGCCACGACCGCTGCGGCGGCTTGAAGTCGGTATCTGCAGAGAAACAACTAGAAATATAACAAAAAATACATAAAATAGTAATGTCTTTCACTAACGCTAAGAAGAAGTCATTTTAGTCTTTAGATATAGTATTGTTAAAAGTAAGAGATACTACAAAGGTTTTGGTGAAATGAATGCAGAAGGTATATCGATCGTATGACTGTAGTGTATATTTTATATCAGTTTATCTACACTACATGGTCGATTTGAAATACCACTAATGATCTATATGACAGCGATTAAAATAACGAAGAAATAGATATTAGTAGCGGGACACCGGCACTACCAGAGGTTCAGCAGTCATATCATCCGTGCCGTGAATTCGCTCAGTGGAATAAATTAATCATGGAGGTAGTATGAACTATGTAGCGGGTATCATAGGAGACGCTCCTACTGGGAGAGGCTCTCTTATTCTCTAGGGGATGTACTTGAATACAAGCACGAGGTGGCCGAATACTATGACTTTCTTTCTAGCCCATAGTCCTCCTTGATGAGATCCGCCTCTTTCCTCTCTTAGCTACCGCATACACAGTCACCATGGTTGCAGCGCTGATTGCATCAGCATAATACCTCAGGAGGTGGGTCGACTCATCTGAGAATCTTATCTTTCACGAAAGCAGATTTGAAAACTCGGGCGGCAAAGAGAAGGCATGCAGTGAGAATTCCAGTGTCTGCTGCATCGTATAGGAGCCCTGGTCGATCATGCACGCATCCATAGGGTTTGAGGACTTGACATGCACACTACTACAAGATAGAGGGTGTATATTGCTCGCAACTATTGAATAGCAGGGGTTGTAGCCGGTGGGAAGGCCGGTCATCAGCTTACCGCGTTAGAGTGACCATTCTCAATCTTGGAATACGCAGGAGTGCCAGTTAATTGAATATCTGACGAGAGGTTTAATCGGATTAAGAATATCCTATCTTGTTCCAGAGGAGCAACGATGAGGCTGTGGAGATGAGTAATCGGGTAAAAGTGATCCGAAAAGTGATCCGAAAAGAGCTCCGAGGAGAAATCCCTGGGAAAAGGATCCCTAAACTACCAATCGCGAATTATGAAAGCTGAGAAATAGCATATAGGACTCTCTTATTATGCCGCCTAAACCAGGGGCCACCTCGGAGACAGCAAAGCCAAAGTAGGTCAGACGGTACTGGATTATTAATTGAGGTCATAAAGGGATTCGAATGCTATAGATTATCCTGGTCTAGAAATAGTATAAATACCAGATACAAGAATTGACCTCTATCCCTACGAAATAGAACTTCATCGTATCACTGTCCACCGCAATCTGAATAACTTATCGTACCGCTTCATCCATACTACGCGAAAGGTGTCCATCAAGATGACTATCCCTCCCGCGGGCACTCCAGTAGGACTTGAGATCCCGGCCAAGGATGTGGCTCGTGGTAGGTGGCCGGTCTCATCTACTCGATCCCATGACTGAATTCTGACCTGGTTACGCTGCGCAGGTTCTGCATTCTACAATGCGGTCTTCAACTGGACTTTTGCGCCTTCGACTCTGGGCTTCCCAGCAGATAAGCTGCTTACTTTCACCGTGCCTGGTGGAATCTTCCCTATCGGCGGGGCCCTCCGCCGGGTGGATGATATTCCAACAACTGAGGGCGCTCTTAAGATTTACCTCTATGTTGAGGATATTGTCGCTGCGCTAGAGGTTAGTACGTTGAAGCTACTGATCGGACTCGGGAGGGATCTGACATCAATTGAAAGGCAATCCAAAAGCACGGCGGTAAGAAGGTCGGCGAGGTCATCCCAGAAGGTGATAAAGGGCTCTTCCAGTACGTCGAAGACAGTGAAGGCAACGGCTTCGCTATCTACACCTACAAGTGAAGGGCCAGGAGGAGTTGTATGTCAGATACGAGATAGGGCTAACCCGCTGACAATAGTCAAGGCCTGTTGGCGCCAGGCTTGAGGCAATAACTTAATGAATGCGGCGTTCGGTTTAGCATAGTACTAGATATCACATTCTTCCTAGCATTGAAACTAGTTCTAATCATGGAGTCATTGATAGAGCCGCGTAATGTCGGAATCCCTTCAGAAAGTAGAACCCTGGCTTTCTTCTCGGATCGGAATTATCACATCTCCCCTTTACAGTTTCCATTTACTCTAGCTTGTCAATGTAAACCGCTGCTTTCCCGTCTACTTAGGGCTAAATGTCCGTTTGGCTTTGTTTAGTGGTGAGCCCGTCGTCTTGCAGCCCTGATATCGAGCCTTTGAGCATTCTTTTAAGCAGACACCACTCATCTTTCAATGAACATCGCGAGCGAACACGTCTATCTGCTCAGGGAATCGGTGGTAGGGTGTCAGAAATATAGCCTCTTCGCGACCAACAACCGTTCCCCTTGGTATTGGAGTCTCCAACGGAACGGAACACTTTGCATGGATTGAATGATTACAAACAATGGCTACTAGTGCTTACTCCTTCGGCGGTGGGGCAAAATCAACAGTGATTATGCCTTCTCCGTCGGCTTTGAACACTGACGGATTCCTGTAGTTCTCCGACACCCTCACACATAAATGCTCTCTCGCAAAATTGGGTCCAGTTCGCGTCGACAGCCTTCTCCGCGGTCAGCCCCGAGACAGCGGCAGCGGACGGGAAGAGCCTGTGAAGAATGTCGGCGACGCAAACTGCGATGCGATGGACAACAACCACGCTGCGGAGTTTGCGTAGAATCAGGAGTACTATGCGAGGTCAATAGCCAGCGTGCTCTGCGGGGACCGAAGAAGGGGTACCTAAAGGCGTTGAGGAATCGCGTTGGTAGGATCATGCAGAGAGGCAAGTGTAGAGCACACCGAACTGACAGCAACCTATCTCAGCATGGTTAGAGACTCGCTTGGCCGAGCAAACCGCCGAGTGCAACCCGTTATCCACCCCCGTCCCAGATCTCCAAGATGTCTCCAGTACTTCCACCGCGTTCGAGTCAAATCCAGCCCCATTGTCCGCCAGAAGCCCGTCGGCCTCGGAGCCTGAGATTGTGGCAACGACAATGGCAAGAGCAAAGATGACCCCGCAAGCAGGAACTCTGAGCAACAAGCCGGTTTCCGAACTCATGCAGGCAGAATTGTGAGTTCGTGGGTGCCAAAGAGGGGGTTTATCGACGACGCGATTTCTGACAGCTTATTTAGGAATCAGCTCTACTTCGACCGAGTCCATCCCTCAATCCAAATCCTTCACCAGCGTCGATATATGTCATGGGCCCGGTGTACGGTGGAAAGTACATCACGCCAATGCCTTCAGTATGCAATGTGGACACTGGCGTCCCTTCACTCCGCACAGTTTCGGCACCTCCACATATCCTTCTATCAGGAGACCAAAAGGATGCTGGACCAGTTAACCAGAGACACCAATTTTCTAGTCGATACAGAGGAGATCCAAGCGTGGATCTTAATTGCAACGTATGAATCCATGCGTACATTCCACCGATCAGCCTGGATGAGCGCTGGAAGGGCATTCCGACTGGTGCAACTGATGAGACTGCATGAAATCGACAATCCCACAAATGCTCCTATACACGTTCCTGGACTCGAAACGGAGCTGATTGAGACTGAGGAGAAGCGACGGGTCTTTTGGATGGCATATTTTCTAGATCACTTATTCAGTATGCGCAACAATTGGCCCGTCACGCTCAACGAACACGTGGTAAAACCGTTTCTGAACGCGAATGAAGAGAATAAATTATCTGATTGATGCAATGACTAGATCTGTACCCGTCTTCCAGCTCCAGAAATGGAATTCCAGAGCGGGCAACCGGTGCTGGGTGTTTTCCTGTCAGAAGCCATTATGGACCACTCCCAGGCAACGTCGCCGTTTAATGAATGTGTAATCCTGGCAACCATCTGTGGTCGCAGTTTATTCCACGTCCAGCAGCACAAGATCGGCTTTGTGTACGGAGGAGATATAACCCCCACCTGGTCGGAGCAGCATCAGTGGTTGGACAATATTCTCATCAATCGACTCCAGGTTCTCTCCCAGTATCACCCCTCACCCATGCAGCTTTGCGACCCCATGCTCTTGTTTGCGCATATAATGGGACAGGCAACCGTGATCTACCTGTATCAGGGGATGAAGTCCGTTCTAAGGACGATCGATGAAAGGGCCTTAGTGGTGAATAAGGAGCGAGCGTTGGTGGCAGCACAAGAAATAGTCACTCTGGCAAAAGCGCTGACCGAATCCCACTTCTTCAAGGTAATCACGGTCTCAAGGTCCCTGATAACCCAGTATTCATTTTTCTTCTCGTGCTGATGAACAACTCAGGTCCACCCTCTCATGCCAATTCCTTTGTTTCTGTGTGCCGAGTTTCTCGATGACGGTCACGCGACGGAGGGATTTAATTCCCAACTTCAGGAACTTCTGCGTATATTTCATCAATTAAAGAATGTTAACGATCCGAGCCAAAGTTATATACAGTTATTGGAGCTGTCCTGTACTGCGGCATCCATGGATCTAGCGAGAAAGCACTCGACAGTGAGCACGTCGTCCTTGTCCTGACCTGGCTGCCCAGCACGACCCAGGCACCGCAACTTGCTCCCCTGGTCAAGTGGAAACCATGATTGTGCATACCCGTGGCTGATCACGAAGAATATAATCAATATATGCAGCATCTACTAATTTGACTCTTTACCTTACTAAAGATTTAAGGTTGGCGCTAGCGCACTCGTTGACCCGTTTAGGCTTAGTCGATTTATTGTCTATTTCTAGTACTGAAACGCTGATCGTCACTTGAAGTTACTTTCCAACTATACTTCAATCTCACCCAAATATCTAGTGCTGTTTCTGAATTCTCCTTCGAAGACCCGTATGCTGTGCAATGTACGCGCCGTTGCCCCCACGCCCCCGGAAAACCAGCATTAGCAGAAGCAGAAACGGTTGCGTTCCTTGTCGGCAGAAAAAGCGCAAGGTATAGGGAATTCCCGTCATATCAGACCCAAGTGCAATTACTGATACCATTCAGTGTGATGAAGCTCGGCCACAATGTCTCCGATGTACTCGTACAGGAGCGATGTGCTGGTTTCAGAAGATGCCGCTACGGTTTCGCTCCGTAAATACAAAAACAATAAGGTCGAACGATTCGAAAGATCATCAGTGGGAATATAATGGGGTCGCTGTAAAGGTATCCTCAAAGCCTGTACGACATGATGGTTGCAGCTCCGATAGCATCGTGGAGCCTGCGTCGCCGCCAAATGACCACAGACAACAGGACAACCTTTGGGGCATGACTACGGAGCAACTATATTTATCTTATTTCACACAAGAATTGACGAATATGTTGCCGGAAAGTGTCCGAGCGGTAGCCTCGAGAATGACAGAACTGTCCAGTCTTCGTGAGGCTGTCATCGCCCTCTCAGCGGCCCGACTGGCATCCATCGAAAGCGAACAGCAACGGAGACCTCGCTTCCAGCACTTTTCGGAAGCGCTTAGTCGTTTTATTTCCGCGGTTCAGCATATACGAACATCTCCGGCGGATATAGAGAATGTGCTCGCGGCAGTCATCCACTTGGTCCTCTTCGAGTTAGAGGTAGGGACACTCTGGGGTGTATGTTGCCATGTTGCCGGGCTCGAGAACTTGCTCATGCTGCACCAGGATGTTCTGATGGAGTCACGCTATGGTCGTACTCTTTTGAGAGCTGGTGTTTTTCTTAGGATGCGGACTTTATTCTTGCTCAACCCACTCTCGTCGCTCGGTACTGAACCTGCGACAGGGAGGTATCTTCAGAGACTGGTCGATGAAATCGCCCAACCGCGGGAAATCATATATATAAACATGACCAGAGCGGTATCCATGACGACACACCTCATTCTGGCACACTGCATGCAGCATGATCATGATGCCTGGCACCGTGTGGCGGGCAAGATTTATAGTCGATTTCAAGATACCTCGATGCAGCCAGCGGATCCTCCCATGCTACCGGAAGCAACCGAAGGAAGAGATATCTATATATACTTGAAAGAGATAGAAGAGCGAAACAAGGCCGTCATTTCCGATTCGGGATATGAACCGCTCGGCACGATGCTTTCAAAGCCAAGAGAGTCCAACTCCAACGAGAGACAGCTCTTTCTCAATATCCCCGAACTCAATCCAATCAGATTCGATCAATGTGAAGAAGCTATATTCTCCGCCGTCTATGCTCTCTCCCAAATATACTGCGACGGAAAGCTTCTCCAAAGTCTGCTCTACCAACAAGAACTCGAAAGCAATCCTCATGTGACGGAGCATGTAAAGACAATCCTCGGTATCGCAAAAGGATACGACCCGGCCAGCTGCTTCTGCGACAGCGTCTACAACATGAACATTAGCTGGGTGTTAGTCTTGCTCGCCTTGCGCTGGCCAACTCAGGAGGTCATGCGATACCTCAAGGACGACTTCCTCCCGCGTCTGCAGCGCACAGATGCTCTGCGCGAGGACACCGTAGGCGCATTGCCATGCTTCTCCCGCATCGT
The DNA here is from genome assembly GCF_009193645.1 of Aspergillus pseudonomiae. NCBI lineage: Eukaryota > Fungi > Ascomycota > Eurotiomycetes > Eurotiales > Aspergillaceae > Aspergillus > Aspergillus pseudonomiae. The sequence continues at coordinate 24,586 of NW_022476036.1, read as the reverse complement.
GAATCTACTAGACACGGAAACGACTCGCGGCCGTAGAATCTACACGATGCAACCTGTCTACGCAGACTCTGCCGAGCGAGAGCATTTCTTCCTGATGAATCAGGTGCAAGGCTATGCCATCCACGGCCGAGACCGCGAGGGTCACTTCTTCAACGATTACATCTCTACCTGATATTAGGCTTTGTTTAACACAACACAACACATACATCCCCTGGGTTGAACCAGAATGAATCGTCCAAGGAAAGCCCATTTAATATATAATATACACATTCTAACCAAGCAGAGCACAAGCTACGCAAGAAATATACAAAAGGAAACCAAGACCCAAGAACCAAACAAACAACGCCTACTTCACCAAGCCACCCTCCCCCCTCCTCAATCCATCCAGCCCCTTCATCCCCAAGAAAAACTCCCTCCCCCCAGTCCGATAATACCCCAGCCCCAACCTCCTCTCCTCCCCATCCACCCGATCCTCAAACGCATTCCGTCGTCGAAAGAACACACAACACACCGTGATCCCAACCGCCAGAACCCTGTTCATCATTCCTGTAAGCTATTTCTTCTTTGTTGCCCCAGTCTTGTACTTGTATCGTCGAGATGGGTTCCCCCGGGGGATGGGTAGGTAGGTAGGTGGATTGCATATCCAGGATGTGTTTTACTTACACTCCGAGGATGATGGCCGGGATGCCGGCGGTCAGGAAAGCGCTGGTTGGTTTTTCGCAGGGGGCGCTGTGGGGGTCTGAGTCTGGGGTGCAGCTTCGGGTGTGCATTTATTTTATTTTGTTTTGTTTTGTTTTGTTTTGTTTTGTTTTGGTCAAGTTTGTAATATAGATATGTAGGGTGGTGGTGTGAGGAATTCACTAAGGGGGAAGGAAAGGTGAGAGAGAAGATTTCATGGGGGAGCTGTGATAGTGGTTGGATTTTATATCCAGTCACGGTGGTATGTATATTATGGGTTCTTTGCTTTATATAGACTTGGTGTATATAAATTGAACTGGGGCTATGGATTCTGACTAACCGGATGGGGCGAACAGGTGCGCTGGTGCTATAATTTCATTTTAGATATTTTAAGCCAGGGTAAAGGTGTTTCAGAGTGCTTCGTCTAGGTGGGAGGGTTATGATCACTTGGGATTTAGATGCATTTCATTACACCATAGAACGAGGAAATGATTTTGTACACTAAGACTAAGAAATATCGGACTGTGGAAGTTAAGATGTGTCAATATGACTCTTCTGAAGTACACCGTAACCCATGCTTTGAACCAAAACTCCATGTCATCAGGGATATATCAACGTAACAGGCATTGCCATATACATACAGCTTACAGAGGTTTATACAAAAGCAGGTTACGAGAAGTCCACAGGAGGTAGGCCTCGTTCCTCCAACCCAGCGAGGATGCCCTCCTGGAGTAACCTTAAAGCGTCATCCCATGTGATGGCACTCTGGGAGCCACGGGCCAAGCCCACCGGAGATCCCTGCCCGTTGGGTGGCTCGCTAATTTCATCTTTTGCATCTTCGACTAGCCACATCAGCCAGCGAACAACTGACACAGCTTTGTCGACGTCCTTTTCGTCGACAACGACACGCTTCACGTATCGCGCGAGTGATTCCACGTCCTCGTCGAAGGGTCCATCATCGGCGAAGGCTGCGTGCCAGGCGCCAACAGCATCCCGCAAATCGGACAAGCTGGAGAGCTTTTGGGAGGTGAAAGTGGGCCTCTCGGGCAAAGGGGGTAGACAGAGGCGCTTTTGTGGCGCAGAAGACGCCGAGGCCGGTGGCCCATTCTGTGTTCTCTGGGCTGTGCTACTGGGGCGTTGAAGCATCCGAGATCTTTTCTGCTCTTCAAGTACTTCGCGACGGATGTCCTCGGGTAGTGCTGCAAGGAACTCTTCCGACACCCCATTCGGTTCAACTGAAGGGGACTCTTGCCTTACAGGCGGGTCCCCATCATGACTAGTGGTAGGAGTAGCGGGTCTCGGGGCGAGGAAGCTCGAATGAGTGAGTCGCAGGTTGCCGACTGCTTTAGTACTTGGGCGACCACGCTTTCTCTTCGTCGGCGTCGTCGGCTTCTTCAGTTTGAGTGAGCCAGACGAAGAAGGGCGGGACGTGGAGGTAACCGGCACTACTGAGGCTGCAGGTTGTGGGCCACTAGCCCTTGAAGACTGGTCATAGTAGCCCAGGACTTCAGCTCGTACATCGTCCGGTAAAGCAGCTAAAGCCTCTGGGTCTAGCTGAGATTGAGGGGGGAGTTCTGCGCCTTCAAGAGGTTGTGCACGCCGACTCGGGGGACAAGGTGATGAAGGCCGAGATTCGCTGCGAGGCTTCGCTTGTGATATAAGCTTCGATCGAATGTCATGTGGAAGTTCAGCAACTACTTTCGGGTCAGGCTGGGACGGCATGATAAACTGAGTCCCCGATATATTTAGGGGTTTTTGGTTGCTGTCATTCAAGGACGGCCTATGGATGACGGATTCGCTCTCTCCTTTGCGAGGACTATCCAAATCATCGGGATCGTGGCTTTGGGGGACGTTCTTGCGAGCGGGAGACGTCTTGAAGTTGAGCTGTTGCTGGCTATTGTCGAGACTTCCCGTATTCCTAGATTTAAGGGGTTCCAATTTGGTCATTTGAACCCCTAGGCCTCTGAGATCACCAGGCGTGATGGCAAAACTTCTTAGCATAGACACAGCCTCTTTCCCCAGCGTTTCTGCTGCATTGGTGGCTACCCCAAGTATCACACTCTTGTTGAACACGTCACACTTCCCATGACCCAAATGTTTGACTGGCTCCAGTGGCGCATCCGCTGCCCTTCTCATTACCTTTAGGGTCAACTGCTTGCCCTTAACCAGGTTTTCGACGAGCCTCCGGTGTAGTTCTTCGCACAGAGATTGCACAAAATCGTCGGCTTGAGCCTGGTTGACGAAACGAATACCCCAATTGACTTCGGCGGAAACAGACTTCCTCATTACCTCAGTCCCAACTTCTGTGCGGTCGATTCCGCGAGCATAATCCCAGATCTTCGCTCCAAGTTTGGGTCCAAGCGTAGAGGTAAGTTTTTCGCGCGTCAGTTCCCTCACATCCCTCACAAGCTTGACACCGAGTTCTTCAAGTTTGGCTCCCAGACTGTACCCAACACCGGGTAGATCCCGGGCTGTTAGGCCCCCAATGAAGTCTAGCACAGCGTCCGGTTTGAGTTGGAACTGACCAGCGGGCTTCGCTTTACGCAATGCAACCTTTGCCTGTAGGATGTTCCCACCAATTCCAACCGATACAGCACAGCCCGTTTTGCTCTTCACAGAGTCCCGCAGATTCTGGGCTATCTCGTCTGCCTTTGCCTGTTCGCGATAAAGCGAACCTTCTGAAATACCCCTGCCATCCGATCCACCAGCCTCCAAGCACTGGGTAGTGACATCAATGAGCGCTTCATCAATACTCACACTCTGTACAATTCCATCTAGGGAAAGGATGGCACTGTAAAATTTCCGACTTGCCTCTTCGTACGCAGGGAAATCGTAAGGCAGCACCTTTAATTCAGGACATGCCTGTAGGGCTCCCTTCATCCACATCCCATTCTTAACCCCATGGGCACGAGCCGCGTAGTTACAGCTTGCGATTTCTGAGCCAGAGCCGGTGCCGTGCGCAACAGCAACTGGCTTTCCTTCGTATCCCGGATTTTTCAAAGTGGATACAGCCGCAAAGAAGCAGTCAAAATCCACGTGTATAATATACCGTCTTGTGCCAGGAGCACTTTTCGTCCTGGCCGGTTGAGATTGCGATTTCTCCTTCGTTGCTGCTTGAAGCTGGGCCTTCAGTTCAGCTTTCCACGTAGATAGATGATGCAAACGAGATTCCTTATAGAACTGCTGAAGAAAATCCGGATTGACAACGCTTGAGTTCCTCATGCGGGGATCCGTCAAAAGTTGCGCATTGTATGCCTCGGATGTCATGTCCGGTTTGGCAGGGGAAGGGGACGACGCAGGTTTTACGGTTGCTTTGATTTTTGGTGACATGCTACGACTAGGGTTACGGGTCGTATCACTTAGACTTGGCTGAGGCTCTTGTGCTTGACTTTCCCGAGACTCTTGTGGAAGGGGGACCTTGCTCGTTTCTTCTGTAGAGCTAAAACTTGGGAAGTCACCATAATCCGACTGAGACGCAGCCTTGAGCGACGAGTCAGCAGCGCTATGGGCCCCAACGATAGAGACTGACGGTTGCACAATGCCATCTTCCCCTATGTCTAACTCCTTTGCTCGAGAGGTGTACGGGCTTGGAAGAGTCTGATCTTTGTAGCTCGAGGGTGGGCAATTCGTCAGACTGAGAATGTGGCCATTGTCGAACTTGAGAACTTTCTGAGAATGACCTTCGTCCACCACCCGAAAAGTATCCCAGGGAAGTATGCGGCCAGCTTTGATACTCTCCACCACCCATGCCGGTTTTACAATACGATATCTTCGGAACTCTTCCCGCTTCTTCGGCGTGAGAGAGGTTGCGATGATATGGGTGGCCGCCGTCTTTCCGTCAAGATACTGGAGGAAACCGCCGCCATGGCTTACGATCAGGCGATGAAGATCCTGGAGAGACGGTTGAGTGTAACCATTTACATGCGCAACCACGCCGCGAAAGATTGGGGGGCAATCCGATGCCAAGGAACGAATCTCGGCATCTAGATTCTGTAACTTGATTTTCTTCCGACGCATATAATCGCCATGCCCCCCAAAGGCCGAAGCCCCATATTCTTCCCCCTCCTCATTGTCAAAGGTGTCTAGAAAGTAGCAATTAAAACCACTGACATCATAGCTTTAGAGAGGGTCAACGAACGTACGGTTTGCGATCCGCTTGCGCACGGTGCTAGAGTTTGCTTCGAGCACAGAGCCCATGATGGGCTAGAGACCGGTTCTCATGATACTGACCCACAACGTCAGCAATTTAGTTCATGCGCAGGACGCGAAGACGATGAGGGGACTTTTTGGAGAAGGTACGCGGAGTTCGTGACGGGGGAACAGAGTCATGTGATGCGGTGAGTTCAGGGCGGTCAGAAGTGGCAGACAGGAGGAGATGGAGGCGGTGGGCGTTGTGATTGGCGACTGGATTTTCAAAGGTCCTAAAAGCAAAGAAAAAAAAAAAAAAAGCGGATCCACTTATGCTCCCTTGAGGGATCCGCAGTTAAGACTAGTTGACGGTATCAATCAAAACTTTTCCTCAGCATTCGTTCGTCTCTTCTCGTCCCTTCTCTCGTGGCTTCTGTTTGTTTTTTCCTACCTCTTACTTCTACCTTCCTTTCACTTTTCCTCTTCCTTCTTTATATCCCCGTGCTCTCTTTAAATTCTCGCCCACCATGTCTGGTGTTCAACCTGTTGCCGTCTATGCGCTCAAGGTGCCTGCTGGAGGTGCCCTTATTCCCGCAGTGCCCGATGCTGCGGCCATGGTAAGTCAGATGGTACCTCATAGACATTGAGTCGTCAAGATAGAGTCTAATTGTTATGCGACAGTTCCGTGTGAGCATGGCTGCCATCGATCCTGACGAGGAACCTGACTTCGATGGACACGATACCAACCAGCGCCCCAGAGCCACCCTCAGGATCGTGCGCGCTCCCCCCGGACTGGACCTTGAGGACGACTCGGACGAGGACTACGAGGATGTGGACTCTGATGAAGATTCTGATGATGAGGAAGTCAATGGCGGTCCCAGTGACAAGGAGAAGGCTCGCAAGCTCAAGGAGCTTGCCGCTCTTAAGGAAATGGAGGAAGCCATGGACGAAGATGACGAGGACGAGGATGATGAGGATGGAGAGTTCGACCTGCAGGCTGCTATCTCTAAGCTCGTCAAGGGCAAGGGCCCTGCTACTGATGACGACGAGGACGACGAGGACGATGAGGGCCTGGAACTCGATGAGATGGTCGTCTGTACCTTGGATACCGAGAAGGTATGGTCTCTGCCTTGACCGGTGCTCTGTACTGTACTAACAATGATGCCCTACAGAACCTCCAGCAGCCTTTGGACATCACCGTCTCTGAGGATGAGCGTGTCTTCTTCAAGGTCACCGGTACCCACACTGTTTACCTGACCGGAAACTACGTCATGCCCACCGACGAGGGCCGTCATTTCCACGATGAGGATGAAGAAGATGAGGAAGACTATGACCTTTCCCCCGACGAGGATGAGTTGGATCTTGAGGCCCTCATGGGCGAAGACGATGAGAGCGATGACCTTGATGACCTCGAGAACCCCAGAATCACCGAGGTTGACAGCGAGGAGGAAGCCCCCAAGCTTGTTGACACCAAGGGAAAGAACAAGCGCTCTGCCCCCGCCGATGAGGAGAAGCCCGCCAAGCAGGCCAACGGTGAGGAAACCTTGAGCAAGAAGCAGCAGAAGAAGCTTAAGAAGAACAACGGTGACGCTGCTGCTGTTGAGAAGAAGGAGACCAAGGAAGGAAAGGAGGCCAAGAAGGTCCAGTTCGCCAAGAACCTTGAGCAGGGCCCTACCCCCTCCGGCCAGGACAAGAAGCCCGCCGAGCAGACCACTGGCACCCTTGGTGTCAAGGAGATTAAGGGCGTCAAGATTGATGACAAGAAGCTTGGAAAGGGACCTGCCGCCAAGGCCGGTAACACTGTTGCCATGAGATACATTGGAAAGCTCGAGGACGGCAAGGTCTTCGATGGTGAGTGACCACCCTGATTTTCGCGTTAGATGGAAGCATTCGCTGACCGTATCTTCTGTACAGCCAACAAGAAGGGCAAGCCTTTCAGCTTCAAGCTCGGCAAGGGCGAGGTGATCAAGGGCTGGGACATTGGTGTTGCTGGTATGGCCGTTGGTGGTGAGCGTCGCATTTCGATCCCTCCTCATCTGGCCTATGGCAAGAAGGCTCTCCCCGGCATCCCGGGCAACTCTAAGTTGATCTTCGATGTCAAGCTTCTTGAGATCAAATAGACGCTTCGCCATTTCTATGTATTCGGTTGCATATTAGCTTGATGTTTGGGTATCACGGTGGCAGTGTTGTCCATATGGATGTTTCTTTCCTATCTTCATGCTGTTAAAAAATGGTGTTTTAGGGGCTTCAAATTTCAGTTTAATCCATTTATCTCATTTGGTACTGTTTTCCATTGTGATATCCGACTTGTTTCCTTGCACTCTTGTGCATGTATACCGAGGGATGAGGATATTACAAATAGTTTGCGTATTTTCTTCAATAGACCAGCAAAAGAGAATGGTATGATTCTCAACCTTGGTCTATCTCATGGTATGTATAGGAAAGCCGCTTCGTAGGGCAACCGTGCCGCGTAAGTCGTGACTTCCTCCAACCGTCGAGGCAGATGTTCTTCCAACTTCCTCTTCTCATTCATTCGCCTCATATAATACTACTACCTCACACAGTGGCTTTCGCCCTGCTCGATCAAACATCCTCTCTTTGATTATGCACGCTTATGCTACTAGCATAGAGGGCCCAGAGAACATTCTTTCCTGTACTGCTATGGTCAACCCTTGGGAAGGTCATTTCTTGGAAAGGTGATAATAGCAGCAGAACAAATTGGAAGGCCTCATCTATTTCATACTCGCATTGTCAAGCCAATGATATTATCTATCGCGTTAAAGCACGGTTCATACGACCATGTCAGAGTCAGCTTCTGATGCCTCCGCGGCTCAGCAGGCCAGAAGAGATAGAATCCGAGTTCGTATCGGGAGAAGAAGTTCGCGGTTAATATCTTTACTCGGTTTTCGAAGCTCTCCTAACGGTAAGCTATTGTATTGCTATTCCATAATCTGTCACCACGCGAGCTGATAACCATGGCTTAGGCCCTACGCCGAGCGCTATTGAGCCAGGCCGCCCTTCACACACAGAAAGTTATCCTCAGGGAACGCAGTCATTTCAGTCTCTGTACACACAGCGTACACAGGCTTCTCGGAATGCAGTTGTTAGAGAGGTCGAAACTGCCCATGTCCATCCCCCTTCTTCCGCGAATCTCCACCGTCGCAGTTCCAGTGTATTGTTTATACCAGTCGGTCATTCCAATAGGCAAAGAGAAACACATAACGGTAAAACAGAGCCTACAGGGCCTAAATGTCTTGTGCCACAGAGGAGTCGGTCCACGCCAGCCGCATTCACCCACCTCGTGTCGCGCAAACTATCAACTACTTTTGGAAACCCAACGGTTATTCGTCGTTCACGTCTACGTCAACGACCAAGCGTCCGTATTGTTGAATTCCCGGTTGTTTCCATTCCCAACCTCAATAATCAAGGTGATAGTGCTAATGATAGCTCCGATCCTTCGAGCTCACCTACCGGTAGCGGCTCTCCATTAAGGGCCAAATCAACGCCTCCAACCTCGGCAGAGCCATCTATCTTCCACGAAAGAGCAGAGCACTATCATGACGATACGGTTGGATGGAGGCCGACGTTAGGCACACCAAATCCTGTCACAGGTAGAAAGCTTACTCCAATCGAGGAGTCTCCCGGCGTGTCACCAACGGTCCGTACCGTTGAAGCTGCTGCGAATGCTAAGGTCTTCTTCGAAACCTACTTCAGGTCGATCTATTCTGAAATCAACCAACGCTCACAGCGACAGCGAGAACTCGAGCAATACATACATTCACTACCTCTGACACTGGAGGAGAAGAGCCGAGTATGGCAGAACTGGATTGTCCAGGAACAAGAATATCTTCGCCAATGCCGAGTGCTCAAGTCGCGCTTCCATAGTGCTTGCCATGGAGAGACTGTATCAGTTGCCGGATTTGAAGTTCTCAAAGAACTGGGTAGAGGGAGCTTCGGTGTTGTTCGCTTAGTTAGGGAGAACAAAACAGGCGACACTCTTCCTGTGCCGACACGCCATTGCTCTAAGCCTACCGATTCTAGGGCAGTCAGAGGGCGCGAGAATCATCGTCGGAAAGTTATGGCTGGAGAGAAGAAGGACGTCTTTGCCATGAAGGTCATCCGAAAGTCAGCGATGATACGCAATAGTCAAGAGGGCCACCTGCGCGCTGAGCGGGATTTTCTCGTGGCGTCCGCAAAGTCTCGCTGGATCGTTCCTTTGATCGCAAGTTTCCAGGATATCAATTATCTATACCTCATCATGGACTACATGGTTGGTGGTGACTTCTTGGGTCTGTTAATGCGGCGATGCATTTTGCCTGAAGATATCGCCAAGTGGTACGTTGCCGAGATGGTACTGTGTATTGAGGAGGCACATCGACTTTGCTGGATTCATCGGGATGTCAAACCAGATAACTTCCTAATATCCGCCTCAGGACATTTGAAAATCTCAGACTTTGGTCTGGCCTTTGATGGCCACTGGGCCCATGACCAAGTTTACTATAACGATCACCGGTACTCTTTAGTTAAGAGGCTAGGAATTCAAGTTGATGGCGATGTTGAGGACCAGAAAGAGGAACGAACAAGAAAAGCCCAACAAGGCCCGTTAAACAATATCGACGACACAGGTACCTTCATGCCGCCTTCGGTAAATCTTCTTGAATGGCGGGATAAACATCAGATGCGAAGGCTGGCAAGGAGTGTAGTCGGTACTAGTCAATACATGGCCCCTGAAGTCATTCGGGGAAGTTTGTATGATGGCAGGTGTGACTGGTGGAGTGTTGGGATTATCCTTTATGAAGTAAGTCTTCCAGCCCCGAAATGTTTACATGTAACTCATGTGCCCAATACGAGCTATCTAGTGTTTGTACGGCTTTACACCGTTTGCTGCAAAAGATCGAGAAACGACGAAATGGAAGATTCACGTAGGCTTGTGTCCGGCGAGACCTTAGACGTTGCTGACGTCTCATATAGCATCACCACCAAACATTACATTTCCCGGGAGAGTGGGATACGGACAGGATTGTCTCACCGGAGGCAAGTGATTTCATGAACCGCTTACTCCAGGAGAAAGAGTATCGGCTCTCTTGTGATGCGTACCGCCAAAATGATGTTTTGCATTCACGATCAACAGCAAGACATCTCTTGTCCAGTATTGACCCCCGGAGCCGAAGTTATCGAAACTTCTATGTGTACCCTAACGATGCAGCCGATATTAAAGCCCATCCATTCTTTCGCGGTATCAAATGGGAACAGCTCCATCAGTCCAGTCCGCCCTTTGTCCCAAAAGTTAAAGGCTGGGAAGATACGAGGTATTTTGAAGATGCTGGAAGCGTGGTCGACAATGACGACATTTCGATCACCACGGATGCCCAAGGTTCCAGCGATGTGGCAGACGATACAGGACATAAACTAAAGCTCATGCAGAATCAGGCAGAGTCACGGCAAAGGAAAAAGGGGCCTGTCCCAAACGAGAACACTTCCATTGTTAAAGAACCCTCTGCTAAGGCGCTGAAGAGACAGAAAAATAGCAAAAGACCGCGGGATAAGATGCTACGGGACAAAAGGATTCAGAAGACCGTCCTCAAAATGCGCAAGGAGGGAGCCTTCGTGGGCTATACATATCGCCGACCGAAGGCTGTTGCAATGGCTTTCGCTCCCGAAAGGGGCCGGCGCTACCTACCACGAGGACATCTGTCCGAGATCTATGGATTGTAGCATGTTCAACAAGTCGAGGTATATCTCACTGTGCAGCCCGTGGATATGTTTCAGTGGGCAATTCGAACGGCGCGTGCCAAAAAGCGCAAGGCTTTCATGTATTTTTAGATATCAGTACTCAATGACAAATTCATACGAAGACCTGAATTATAGGCTCAGGTTAAATTGCTAGATGCTTATTAACCTTCTACTAAGGTACTGCATTGCATGTAGTATCATAAATCTCGGGGAGAGTCACGTCATAAACCCCCATATCACAGACCGAAGTCTTCAAAAGAAGAGATAATGCGAATAAAATAAGTATGCTAAGGGTATCACAAACAAAACATGATAGCAGTGACCTCGCCAAATCCGTCATAGTAGAATGAATACTTCCCAGTTTAAATGGCGGGAGGAGCGCCCATAGCGAAAGCAGAATCGCTGACACGGTCTTCGGGTTTCATCGTGCCGTTGAGGAGGGGACAAAGTCTGTTGATTCAATCACAAGAATGTTAGCGTTCCGCTACTTTCGACCCTGGCTTGGGTCTGGATATGAAACTGGGTCCTTGGGGGGTCATTTGCGTCTGGGGGCCTATCTGCATATTGATATTGCCGAGGTCTGAAGTAGACATCTGAAGCATTGCAGCCGGAGTCCTTGTTCTTCTCCTTGCTCTTGGGCGAGCAGAAAGGGATTCAGGGGAAGTGAAAGAAGAAGCAAAGAAGGGGAGAGGGGCTCTATCAGAAGCACAGAGGGGATTTGCAGAGGGGACGCACTTCTTGTTGGTCTTGATGTGACCGACTTGGCCGCAGTTGGCGCATTTGCGTTGGGTGCCTGCTCCTTTGCCGCTGCCACCGGGGCCTCCGTCGGCTGGGGAATCGCCGGCGGATGTGCGGGTCGCGCCTTTTTGTTTCTCCCGCGCGAATCGTCGCTCCTTGTTTCTGTTTAGACGGCTGAGTTCGGCTTCGAGGCTGTGTGTTTTGGTAAGTTATTGCTTTGTTTTCTAGGGTCGGGGTTGAGATGAGGGTTATGTTAATGACGTACAGTTTCTTGTTGCGGGCGTCTACTTCTGGGTCGCCTGTTGGTTGGAGGTTCTCGAGTCTGGGGTTGTGGTTAGTTTGAGGGTGCTGTTGTGGTCCTCGTGTCGGTTGTACTTACTTGGTGGTTAGAGCCTCCAGCTTGTGGCGATGTTGTATATAGTGACGGATGACCCGAGGATCCCAGACCATGGTTTCTTTGGAATATATCTGGCCCTTGTCGTCCTTGTATTGGCGAACGATGCGCAAGACCTTGCCTCTCTGATCCGGCATGCTCATTTTGCTGAACTGGCTGGTTGTTTCGTCATCACGGCGGCCCGGGCCTGGTGTGGGGGCTTCAGATCTCGGGGTAGGCTTGTTGAATTCTTCTTCTAATTCACGGTCAATGTCACTGTCATCGTCCGAATGCTCGACCGTCGACGAAAGGCTAGCTTTTTGCGCATCCCAAATCCGACGGATCGAGGTTTCGTATGACTTTTGTTGTCTGGCGACGTTGTAACTGTGACCGCCGAGCTCTTTCAGTCTCTGGGCATCTAGCTTGTCTTCAACACTTTCGCCAATGGCCTTGAAACCTCCCTTCATGGAGGTCTTGATGAAACTAAAGCCCTCGCCACGGCCGGTGGGGTCACCCTCCCCATGTAGTTTGAGCATAGCCTTGCCCTGGGATGCCAGAAGGAAATTGCGAGTCGCCTTCCAGGGAGCCATCTGCTGTTCGAAACTCTCTGTTTCTTCGTCATTGTCCTCGTCACCTCCTGTTTCGGCATCGTTGCCATATCCCGTGTCATGCAGATGCTGCTGGCCGACCTGCATCGATTCCAGGAGACATACGTCCTCGGGCTGAACCCATGAGCGGATTACGTCCTGCTCAGGGACGGGCTCTAACGGCACCCAGTATTTCGAATCTTTGTCGTGTTGGAGGAAGTCCTTGACCTTCTGGCGGTTCTGCATATCACTGGTGCCAGGGATGTGAGCGGTGACGTCGCTGATCGAAAGCCGCAGATCAGGGCTCTTCTTCAGGAGACGGTACACAAGCATCTTCATGCGATTCTTTGCAACAGTGGTGACCTTCCTGGAATGAGGGCCTGGAATATCCACGGATGGGAACTGTTGACCAGCGACAAACAGGTTTTCGATGTTCCTAATAAAGTAATCACTGCCTCCGGAACCAGTGCTACTACGTATAATTAAGAAATCCGTAGACTTGGCCTGATGTTGGAACAGTGGAGCCCGATACATCGAGTTGGAGATGGCTGGGGTAATCTCGCCTGGGTCAACATGACCAAAAATGGAGAAAGGACTCTTATCCTGAGGTAGGAGAACTGCTGTTTCACCGATTTCGGCTTTCGGGCGAGTGGGATCGTCCATATTCTTCCGGCGATAGTAATTAATAATTCGATTAGACATACCAAAATTCGACAGCATGACGGGGACTTCCTCAGAATACTCCACCAGTAAGGCACTGGAGTTGTCGGCAAGGGACAGTGCCTTAGTCGAATTGTACAGTGTCTTGACATCTTTGCCCCTTTGGTGCTTGCGTTTGATATAAGTAGCGTTTTTGAACCAACAAGTTTGGCCGGGCCGGAAAGCCAAAGCTGGGCGATGGAATGACCGAGCCTCTGCTTTGGCAAGCTCGGTCTTGTAATATGGCCATTGTAAACGAAGAGCCGGCATACTGTGCTCGAGAGTGACATTGCCCAAGGTGCTTCGGACCTTGTTCTGGTGGTTTTGTTTCAGCATATCGTATGCTTGATCGTTCGATATGTTATACCGCGAAGTGAGGCGGCGAGTGACGTTTACATCCATCTCATCCCGATTAAGAGCACCAATAGCCTTCGGTTTCTGTGTCGCAGATTCGGGTCCCCGCTCGTCGAGGAGAATGTGGGGATCGTTCATGTCCACTGTCACCTTTTGGGCGATGCGTGATGTTGCTCGTTCGGGATCATCAATCAATGGTACGTCTATATGAGAGAAAGCGATCAACTCCGCCGGGTCTCTACCAAGCTTGCGCTTTTTCACTGGGCGGGTTGTCTCCAAAAGCCAATCATCTTCAGCATCCTCTGGCTCTTCTTGGACAATAGGCTCATCAACATCCATGATAGAAATATCGCTCTTGACGTCCCAGTCCATACAAACAACGCGAAGGTCGTTCAACGTAACACCCCCCGGCAGCGCCTCGTCGGTATCTGTGTCGAAGTCGAAATCTTCCTTAACCTCTTCTTCCTCTTCCTCCTCCGGTGCAGCCTCGGCAACGGCCACCACACCCAGATGCTCTGACTCCAGCGAGCGCTTAAACACCTGACCACCTGATTTAAAAGCCCTCTCCTGATCTTGAGCGAGTTCGATGTTGACTTTGCTAGGGAGCACAGGTTTGGGAGGCTTCAGAGGTTGCTTGCCGAGAAAGAAAGCTTTCTTGTGGGGAATAAGTTCGAGGAAGCGAGGAAGCGTTTTGCGATCAAATTTGGGAAACAGTGAGTGTAGAAGTTCCTCGACGTTTTCTGGTGGTGCAGGTGGGTTGTCCGGTCCGACAGTCGACATGGCAAATAGAGCTTGTTGTAATTTCCATGCTCGCAGAGCCGCTGGGTCCATATCCTCGGCCACCGTACCCATGTTCTCGTCGTCCAAAATGACCTCGTCTTCTTCCATGGCCATGGGTTCCGGCTCAGGAGCGGGTGTCTCAACCGTCTCCGGCGCAGGTTGAGTCTGTTCGTCCTCTTCAAACAAATCACGGGTATCATCGGCATGGTCGTGAACAGGAGATGCAGGTCCCTCACCGAAGAGGTCATCGAGTTCATCGCCACCTTGTGGTTGTGGTTGTGGCTCGTCTCCCTGGTCCCCAAAGAGATCTTCGTCTCCCGCTCCAAACAAGTCTTTGTCCTCATCCATAGCTACCTCGCCATTTTCTGCGGGGACATGTGCTCTCTCCTCTTCTTCAGGAAGCTCATCGTCATCGAAATCTTCGTAATCCACCGCGTCGTCTGCTTTCTCGCCAGGTTCCAAGTCCCGCTGTAAGAAATCGAATGACATGCCGCCATCTGCGAGGGGCCCGTTCATCTGGCGCATAACACTCTCGAAGTCGGCATCTTCGGCATCGGGTGCCGGTAGGTCGGTAGCGTGAGGCATATTGAAGGTAGCAAGTCGAGAGGATCAAACGACCAAATCTTCCTTGAATAACAGAGCGAGAGGGACAGTTCGATAGTCGGCGATGCTCGGACAACTGGACGCTATGAAGGAGCGCGCATCGAGAACGATGATGACTGCGCGAAAATCCGACCGGCTATCAGGATTCTTGTGTCCGCGAGATACAATGAATTGCGGAGGGCGATTGGAGCTGGTTTCGCGGCAAAGCAGCTAGGTCCGACGTAGCTTATCGACGGAGTAACACTATCTCCGACTCACCTTACTTTCAGGGTGTGTGTCACGTGGGCGTACCTTTTGGTGGGGCTGAAACTGTGATTAACTAATTGAAGGGCTGAACCTTACCGGGTGGATCATCGTAGAATCCTCAGGCCAAGACTTGGGTCGTTCTGAAAGCTATTTTGCACCAAAACTTGAATACCCTAATTTACGGAGTAGTATATTCATACAGAAGAAGTCATTGTTCACTCATATGATAATAGATTATATACATGTATATACCTACACCAGTCTAAAATTATTTGATGAAATAATTGTGATTCTTGGTGACTGGCATCGGAAGTATATATTCTTTAACCACTCTGAGTCGGTCTTCGTAGCCTAAGGCATGCTGTCATCATGTCATGGCCTTATGCAGTTTAACACTTCCACATCCATAAATGGGAATTAGTTAAGATTTCCTCATTGCTTTCCAGTTCTCATTCACATAATACCGTATCGATAGCTGAAGTGACCAGCCATCCTTACATCCTGTCTATCGCGCTGTGTAATAAATAATCCCATGGTAGTAACGGGTATAGTACATCCACCACATGACCTCGCTTCCCACTAGCGCCAGTCTTCTCCTATAAATACCGGCCATTTCCCATCCATTTTGAAAATCAAGCGACTCTACGTATGTTTCTCCCCCCCCTACCTTGGGAAAATTAAACACAAAGAATGATGGCTAACTTTCAACTACAGTTCAAAGAATCACTTTAGAGTAGACGTCCCACCTCTGAACTCTTCTAAAGAGCTACAGAATCTCCACCCTTGCTGATGACTTCTATGTCCTCAATGCCCTAAAGTGAAGCCGTGTTTACTCCCGCCTCGATGGCTGGTTTCTACGAACATCTCGCTTCGGTGAGCTTGTACGAGTGCCTTCCGTCCAGGGAGTGGTGATGATCTTTACCTTGTCTTGATGTCTTGACTTCGGTCGGTCAGATTTGGTGGGTGTTGAGGAGGTCTGAAAGGTGTTTGATTCCATTCTTTTTCACTGATGTTGGTGATGGGATTGGGATTTGGAGTTTTTATGATACCCAGATTTGCTCAAATTAAATTATTATTTCAAAACTTTTTTCCTCTGTAAAATGATCTATCTTAAAACCTTGATTGGCAACATTTTTGAATCGCCAAATGTAAAGTATTCTTTCTTGTAAATTTAACTCTCGTGCCGTTATTCTCGAGAAAATTTTCAATGGACTTCAGAAAACTCGGAATTTGTTCCGCACATCCGACACGACACCCGTAAATTCGAAACGCTCGACATAGTTATTATAACCCTACCTGTGCCACGAACTTTATTGGCATCATTCGAAATTGAACTATATTCGAAGCGATTTCTTGCTGTACACCGCGCCATAGCTCATATGCTACCTACTAGTAGCTTTGTCCGCAGCCGGCGCATATTGATAAGTTTCCCTTGAGGGCCAATTAAAAGCTGATGGATCTACGAAGATCGCACCTTTTGCGAATCTCGTATTGGGCGGCTAGCTGTGTCTTCGGGTTTCTTGATTAGATCCTTTATTGAGAGAATACTACCAATTGCTGAAGCCAAGCCATGAAGAGCAGAGCTTGAGCTATTGGAGGTTGAACCCGCCGTAATAGATGCATAGCGCCTTGCTAGCGCCTTCCATACAATAATGCATCACTGTTGCTTTTTCGCCATCCTTGACCAGTTTCGCGAGCTGCTTCACGTCCGAGGTCCGAGGGAGATAGAGGACAATATGGTCCGTAAACAAAGCGTATTCGCCGTATAACGTACCCAGGGAATAGGGTTCCATTGTGCTCATATTGAATACCTTGTCGGAGCGATACCCAGGGCCTGTGGAGGTGTTAGCACCTTCGAAGCTATAGACAAGCAAGAGGAGTTGAGAACATACCACCCCATGGAGGGCTTGCAAACAGAACACTATATGGGCCCAGCTCCTTGAGTTGGTTGTTCACGATCTGGAGACTGTCGCCCTCGAACCAGGTAATCTTATCCTCAACTCCATATATCTTGGCATTGTGCTTCGCGCACTGCAAGACAGCCGGATTCTTCTCAATAGCATAAACCCGTTTCCAGCGACCCGATCGTGCAAAGGCGATGGTATTACCGCCAGCTCCAGCAAATGCATCAACCAAGATCATGCGAGACGCGGGAGCAGCGCTGGCAATATGCTCAGCTATCTTACTGTAGCAGTCTTCTTAGTCCACCCTACCTCTCAAAGACAAGAACAGTCTACTTACTTGGCAACTGGCTCAGGCGTAACGCCAAACCATGCATCATCTGTTAGCCATACACCTTCATCATACTTGGAGAAGATCTTATAGCGCTGTGCCCAATAACTACGCAGAGTCAGCTTTGTTCCAGATATCTTATGCTAGAGTGAATTGCAGTAATCGCATACTTCTGGATATCCCAAGGAACTTCTCCGATATCGTTGTAATGGTGAACCTCCGGAGGAGCTTCCTCTGTAGCATGATCTCCAGACATGGTTGGAGGCGAAAAGACGATAATTTGGTATCACCTGAGTAGTGTACAATTTATCTATCACATGCCATCATTCGGATTCCTGTGAGGCTGTCATACAGAAATCTACAAAGCACCAACTAGCGATAAATAATCATGATGCCGATAAGTTGATAACGTGGGTGTTTGTCTGGTTTGCAACTGGGCAGCAGCTCTCCACAATGCGATCGTGTTTACTCCGGCGTAAAGCACCAGAACTCGGGGTTATACTTAGGTTAATACACCTCATCTTATACATTATTCTCACCAAGGCCGGTCATGTTCGGAGTTCTGAACCGCTTCATCGGCCATCTGGACGGCGAACCAGTCCAGCAGGCTCGAGCCACCAACGATAATGCATTTGGCTTCCAAGTACTCCGCAACAAGGACCCGGAACTGCCCCTGGAGCCGTGGTTTGACTTTATTGTTGGCATTAATGGGCGTCTAATTGTGTGTGCAGATACAGTATCTCTGTGTTAAAGCGATGCACTGACTTTACTATGACCAGGACTATCCAGACCCGAATCTCTTCACTACGGAAGTTCGTAACTGCGCCGGCTCCAGTGTGACATTTGAAGTTTGGAGTGCAAAGGTGGGCTTTGTCCAAATCTTGCCAGACCACATCTCATTCTGACTAATTTTATTGTGTGTAGGGTCAGAAGACACACACCGTCTCTATTCCAATTCCCCCATCCAATCCCACGCTGGGCCTCGCATTGCAACTTGCGCCTCTTTCGTCGACACAGCATATCTGGCATGTCCTGAACATCCCGTCACCGCTCAGTCCGGCATACCGGGCAGGGTTACTTCCACACTCAGACTACATCATCGGAACGCCCAGTGGAACATTACGGGGAGAATCCGCACTGGGAGAATTAGTGGAGGACCACCTGGACCGGACACTGGTGTTGTGGGTGTACAACAGCGAATTCGACGTAGTACGCGAGGTCGAGTTGGTGCCCACCCGAGGCTGGGGTGGTGAGGGCGCATTAGGGGCTGAACTAGGGTACGGCGCATTGCACAGACTACCAGTTGGATTGGGCGAGGAGGTAGAAGGCCCTGGCGAGGTAGTATTTGAAACGCGTGCGGATGGCACCTCGACACCCGTCCTGGACCCGACGAATCCTACCTACGGCCAGGGTGTCGCACCTGGTGCAACCGCTGGCGGCCATTTTCTGGTCCCGGCCAATATGACAGCGCCGCCTCCCTTGGCATCGCAGGCGCCACGAAGTCTCTCTGGGTCACCGGCGCCTGGCCCGTCACCTGCTGCGCGCCGCGGCAAGACTCGTCAGTACGCCGTTTCGCCTAACCGGGCGTTCGATGAGTATTTTGCCGAGGGGGAACAGAAGAGTAAAGAGCAGGATTATGCTCCGTCACGGAAGGGAACGCCGCTGCCTCCTCCGCCGAAAGGAATTCGGTCCCCGCCACCATCAGGAAGTCCCGCACCAGCGGAAGAGTAGGGGAGTGGATTAAATTAGGCATTCTGATCGTAGAGTTTCTTGTTTGTAGAGTATCATGAGTCTCCGGAGTTACGATGGTCGAGTGGGGTATGGTATACCAATTGATGGATTCGCAATATCAGTCAATCTTTCACGGCGGTGCTGCGCACCAGTTTCTACTACAGTGGATTTTAGACACTAACAGAATGTGCCGAACAAAGAGTCCTTGAATATAACTGTTTTAAAGTACACATATGCAATGGAATTTAAGCCATCCGAGCCGAAAATCGCAGCACGGGCTCCAAATGGCATCCGCTACAAGGAAAACAACCGAGAAAAGGAGGAGAGACAGACTGAAAATGCAATAATCTAGTGACCCTTGCTAACCAGCTCCTCCAGCTTCTTGCGGGTCTCCCCGATCTTATCTTCCATCATGGCACGTGCCATGCCGCTGTGCGCCACGCCAGTAGACCAGATCTGCTCAGCCCGTTCACGGAGGTAGAGGTGCTGCTCGGCAATGGCGGGGACCTTCTTCTCGTACTCCCACACCAGGTCGGAGATGTTGCGCATGGTCACCGGCAGGAGGGACCAGGCGGCCACTGTACCGAAGGCGAGCGGCGAGGCGGTGCGCAGCAAGATACCGCGGTTGCGGGACACGATGGAACCGGCCATGGCAGAGACAATGACATAGGCGCCGCCGGGGAGGAGACGCTCGCCGGACTCGGGCGACGGGGCCAACGAGGCGATGGTATTGGTGAAAGCGTTCTCGATGTGGAGGGCCCGGGACAGGAAGTCGTTGAAGCAGTTCTCGGCGGCGAGGGAGTTTTCGTAGAGGAAAAGACGGGCGTGTCGGACCTGAGCCGTCAAGATATCTGTGGGAGTAGGGGACGAGGAGGAAGATGGAGACGACTTGGGAGGAGCAGGAGGCAGGGTCTTCGTGGGTTCCGGGATATCGGCAGGGAAGTCATCATAGATCGGTTTCCTCTGCACGAATCGTAATGATTAGACTGAGACTCTTGGGATGTAGGGACTAGATCTCTTCTGGGCTAGAGAAGCTTAGGTCGGATCATACCGCATTAGGTTCCTCTGCGAAGGCGGTTCGCCGGGGATAGAAGGCTACACCTCCAGCCAAAAGAGTGGCAGCGATGGGGGCCACAGCCCGCTAAACCGAGTCAGTACCGAACAAGAATACTTGCAGGAGATTACGGAAGGGCCAGGGAGTCTACCTGCTGGAACATCGGCCGAAAGGACATGCTGCGCGAGGCCAATGGACGGGAGAACAAGACGGGGAGTGATTTGAAGGTCGGCTGAGGGCTTGATGAAGTTCACGGGAAAGCGTGACTACGCCAAGACTTTTTTTCGGCGGGCGTTCGGCTTGTGCCTCCGTCATCGTCCGGCCCTTCTTTTGACTCTTGGACTCGCCTTGATTTTCCCCATTTCCCCTCTTCTCTCCCTCTCTCCGGACTATTTAAGATATACTGTGTTTTTAGTCAATTCTGCACTGCTTACGATTGCACATTGACAGTCATTTTTACGATATCCATGTTGAATTGAGCTGCCTTCGCTCCCATGGCAGGACACATGCTGATGCCGCTGCGGCGTCGGCCATGGACCTGTCGGGCATGTCTGCAGCGACTGCAGCAGCCTCGTCGATCCTTGGAAACAGCCGCGTCGCCATCCTCCCGGTCAGATGTATACGATTATGCCCCCACGAACCATTCCACCCAGAAGAAGACCAATGACGACACCCTTCGACGAGTGTTCGATTCGCAGCCGTTCTGGAGAGAGTTCTCGCAGCGGAACGCCACCCAATCCAAGCCCACCGGATTGGTTCAGAACCAATACCTGACCAGCCCCGATGGTTTTCGCGCCTTTGCGAATGTCTCCCTACAGAGATGTCAAGCGATCGTCTCCAAAGTCCTCTCCGCGTCCACGCTGGAGGAATATCGGGACATGGCTCGGGATCTGGACCGGTTGAGTGATCTACTCTGCCGAGTGATCGACCTGTCAGATTTTATCAGAGTCATTCATCCTGACCCGCGCGTACAGGAGGCGGCTACGCAGGCGTATGCGCTAATGTTCGAGTACATGAATGTTCTGAATACTACCACAGGGCTCAACGATCAGCTGAAGAAGGCTGCTAGCAATCCGGATGTCAGTTCGCACTGGACGGAGGAAGAGAAAATCGTGGCGCAGATCCTGATTAAAGATTTCTCCAATTCCGCTATTCACATGCCACCAAATGAGAGACAGCGATTCGTGAACCTTTCGAACGACATCAGTCAGCTAGGGTCAAACTTTGTTAATAGTGCTGAGCCCGCAAAATCGCAGGTGGTGGTCGGCACCAATAGTCTGCGGGGCCTGGACCCGATTCTTGTCCAGCAGATCAGACGATGGAATCGCACTGCGTCTGTTCCGACGACGGGTATGATCCCACGGCTGGCGTTGCGGTCCGTTCACGACGAGGGTGTCCGCAAGGAAGTTTATTTGGCGACCCGAACATCCAGCTCGCGCCAGCTCCACCGGTTGGAGGAGCTGCTCAGCAAACGGGCGGAGCTCGCCCAGCTGTCGGGCCACCCCAGCTTCGGCCATATGACGCTCAGCGATAAAATGGCCAAAACCCCCGAGGCCGTTTCCAACTTTCTGACGGCGTTGGTGGGCAGCAACCGCGAGTATGTTCAGGAAGAACTGTCCAAGCTGCAGGCGATGAAAGGGGCGTCCCCACTGCAGCCGTGGGACCATGCCTACTATGTTCACCAACGCGTCCTGCAATATTCGCAGTCCCGGCGATCGCGTGAGCTGAGTGCCGTACCCGAGTTCTTTTCTTTGGGTACGGTGATGCAAGGGTTGTCGCGGCTGTTTGACCGCCTTTATGGTGTCCGGCTCGTGCCGCAGGAGACAGCTGCAGGTGAGACGTGGAACCCAGACGTGCGTCGATTGGACGTCGTGGACGAAGCCGAGCGCCATATTGCAGTGATCTACTGTGACCTGTTCTCTCGGCCTAACAAACATCCTAACCCTGCCCATTTCACCCTGCGATGCGCTCGGGAGATCTCCCCCGAGGAAGTGGCGGAGTGTGCCACGATGGATCATTCGGCACATCCTAACGATGGGATGGCCACCGCGGTTGATCCGCAATCCAAGACCCTCCGACAGCTGCCGACGATCGCATTGGTGTGTGACTTCGCGGAGCCGCCAGCGACCGGCGCGGGGCGCCCGTCGTTGCTCAGCGAACACAGCGTGCGGACGCTGTTCCACGAGATGGGTCATGCGCTGCATTCCATTCTGGGACAGACTCGGTTGCAGTCCATTTCCGGGACACGGTGCGCGACCGATTTTGCCGAATTACCGTCGGTTCTCATGGAGCGGTTTGCTACCGAACCTGCGGTGCTCTCCATGTACGCCCGCCATTGGCAGACCGACCAGCCGCTGTCCGAGAGTATGATGCTGAGCATGGAGAAGGATCGCCTGGCCCACGGTTCGATCTACGGTGCCGTGGAGAACGAGGCCCAGATTCTCATGGCGCTGGTGGACCAGGCCTACCACTCCATCCCGGCCGACAAAGCCGGCCAGATTGACAGCACGGCACTTTACCACCAGGTCTCGTCGGCCCACTCGACGCTGCCTGACCCGACGGACAGCCGGCCGCCCACGTCGTGGCAGGGGTTCTTCGGCCATCTCTACGGCTACGGCGCCACCTACTACAGTTATATCTTCGATCGGGCGATCGCCAACAAGATCTGGGAGGACGTCTTCCAGGCGGGCAAGGCGGCGGTGGATCGGCAGGCAGGCGAGCGCTACAAGAACGAAGTGCTCCGCTGGGGTGGTGGACGTAACGGATGGGACTGCGTGGCCGGGGTGTTGGGAAGCGCCAACGCGGCCAACGCAAACGGGCGACTGGCGGAAGGCGGCGACGAAGCCATGCGCGAAGTCGGTCGATGGGGGTTGGGCCGGGATGGCGTCTCGGGCTAAACATGCACGCTGCGATAGATCCTGTAGACTAGCTCACTAACTCACCAACTATAGTAGACCATCTTATATGTATACCCAATCAATCATAATACCCTGTCTCACATCGTCCCTCCTCCCACTAAACTACACTAACCTCACTTCTCTTCGTCTGCTGACCGTGCCAGAGAAGGATCCACGGCGCCAATGTACGACCAACAGCCTCGGCATGCATTCCCTTGGCTGCCAATCTGCCATCTCAGATGCATGTGGGTTTGGCATCAAGAACTACTAGTCATAGTGTCATGCCGAATGAGGGAAAGACCCGGTCTTTTGTAGCGGTGACGGGTATATTATATTAACTATATTATATTATTTATCTTAGTTTGTCCTCTTTTATTTTCTTTGCGGGAGAAAGTCTTATCTTCCTTATATCTGGTCTTATTACTTCTACTAGCCAATACATATCTGACACTATTTCATCTACTTTAAATTCCCATCTTTTCTGGAACACGAGATATGGTGTCCATGCCTTTTCCGATTTATCTAACCTATACCCATACCCATACCTATACTCATACTTATACCAAATAAATTAAACCAATTGCTAGTTATATACAACCCGACCCAGTCAACAACAAACCACCAACACCACGACCATCAACACAAATTCAACCCAACAACCCAGTCCAACACCAACGCAACCCAATCCAACTCAACCCCCAAAAGAAAGGACAAAAATGCCCCCCACCAAGCACCTCCCCAACGGCACCTACCCCTACAACCACAACAACAGAAGAAACAGCACATCCACATCCAGCTTCACAACCTCCATATCCACCAATTCGCTCACCTCAAAGCTGGACACCAACATCAACCACCACAGCAACACTAACAACAACACACTCACCCGGCACCCCACGCTAACCAGTCTGACGCGATGGGTATCCAGGAAGATGTCTCGACCGAGACTGCGCAATCATGCTGGGGAACTCAACGAGGGGAGAAGTCTGTCTGAAGACGAAGAAGACGGGAGAACGACGGAGGATGATTATGCGGCGTGGTGTTGGGCGTTTAGTGAGGGGCGGACTGGGGGGACTTCTCCGGGGAATTTCCAGGGGGGTACTTATTCTCATGGCTATGAGTATGATCATGAGTATGGGTATGCATCTTATGGTGAACATGGCCATGGTCATGATCACGGACAGAAGTATGACGAGAATCTACTATTCTCCGATTTCAATGAACAAAACCCTCCAAATGGCGGACCACATTCTCGGAAGTATGAAGCACACGGTCACGACCATACATACGCCGATCTTGGTGGGGAACAGGGCACGACGAACACGAGGGGGACGTACACGTTTCTCCAGAATCCAGAGGATCGACTGGGACGATACGAGAGCTCGGATAGTGTTCCGGCGGATCAGCTGGTGCGATTTACGCCGATCGGACACTATGGGTATAGTCCCTTGACGGCGGGGCGACCTGTGTCGCCGCCACGTCGTATCCTGACCCCGGCCAGGTATGCGGAGACGAATCGGATGGAGAGGGAGAAGAGTGATGAGTTGAAGCAGAAGCAGAGAGGGTTCTGGGGGCCGGTGAGGGCGCTCTGGGTTTCTTTGCGGCGGTCTCGGTGAGATATGACTTACTACATGTAATACCTTGTCCATTTCCTTTGTTTTTTTTTTTTTGTTTTTTTGTTTTTTTGTTTTTTTTTTTTTTTTTTTTTTTTTTTTTTTTTTTTTTTTTTTTTTTGTTAGTAGTTTTTTTATTT